>NC_041386.1:524510151-524527340 GCF_002162155.2 Triticum dicoccoides | reverse complement strand
AAACTTCCCTGACGTCTACTTCAAGTCTCCTGGATTGGTTCAATTCCAAAAATAAGTTCCGTGAAGTCTTAGGTCAATTCGACTCCTTTTCTGTGATACTCTAAAATAAGGAAAAAATAGAAACTAGCACTGGGCTCTAGGTTAATAGGTTAGTCCCAAAAATCATATAAAATAGCATATAAATGCATATAAAACATCCAAGGTTGATAATATAATAGCATGGAATAATCAAAAGTTATAGATACGTTGGAGACGTATCAGTACTATTTGGGGGGAGATCACCATTTCCGGGAGATCGGCAACGCGAGGAGGAATGCCTCGGGAGATCGACTACGCGCATCACCAACTCCTCTTTCGTTGTGGTGACTGCGCGTCTAGTGGCAAACCCGATCCCGTGATCTATTTCCAGCAGCATGATCTTGGGTGCGAGGTAGATTTTTTTTATTTGGCGCTAGTGTACTGTACCGCATGTTCCAAAAGTGGTATCGGAGCATATGTTGCATGGTGTTAGGTTCGGGGTAGAATTTGCATATGATGATATGTAGATTGGTTTATGTACTGGCCGATGAGATCGGTTGTCAATATGATTGACTACACATGGTGTTAGGCTTTTGGAATTGTGATTTCTTTTTCCGTGATCGTGCTATGGAGGCCGAGACACAAATTACCCCTACCGGTCGGTTTCCACCATTGGGGTAGATACTGGAACATAAAGCCGGTCACAACACGCGAAGACCAATGAGATTGGTCAAATCAGAAAGATGGTCAAATTTTGGTAAATATAATTTGTTGGTGAAAATTCCACTATAAAAATGCATAGATACCACGAGGGGCCATCCCCCTCGACCCCCACAGGGGCGATGCCCCTTCACCCCGGGGGGGGGGGGGGGGGTGGCAAAGCCCCTTGATACGTCTCCAACGTATTTATAATTTTTGATTGTTCCATGCTATTATAATATCAATCTTGGATGTTTTATATGCAATTATATAAATCATTTATTTGGACTAACCTATTAACCTAGTGCCCAGTGCCAGTTGATGTTTTTCACTTGTTTTTGGCTTTTCAAAAAATCAGTACCAAACGGAGTCCAAACGCTATGAAACTTTTGATGATTTTTTCTGGACCAGAAGGGACCCTAGAAGGTTCAGGAGAAGATCTGACGAGCCACGAGGGAGCGACAAGCTCAGGAGGCGCCCCGAGGGTAGGCGCATCCCCCAAGCTTGTGGGCCCCTGGTGGCACCTGTTGACCTAATTCCACCTCTATAAATTCCGAAATATTCCCAATACATCAGAGAGCCACCTGAAACACTTTTCCCGCTACCGCAAGTTTCTGTTCTTCCGAGATCCTATGTGGAGGCCTTCTCTGGTACTCTGTCAGAGGGGGAATCAATCACGGAGGGCCTCTACATCAACCTTGCTGCCCTTCCGATGATGTGTGAGTAGTTTACCACAAACCTACGGGTCCATAGCTGGTAGCTAGATGTCTTCTTCTCTCTCTCTCTCTCTCTCTGATCTTCAATACAATGTTCTCCTCGATGTTCTTGGAGATCTATTTGATGTGATCTTGTTTTGCGGTGTGTTTGTTGGGATTTAATGACTTGTGGGTTTATGATCAGATTATCCATGAATATTATTTCAGTCTTTTCTAAATTCTTATATGCATGATTATTATAGCTTTGTATTTCTCTCTGATCTTTCCGTTTAATTTGGCCAACTAGATTGATTTATCTTTCAATGGGAGAGGTGCTTTGTAATGGGTTTAATCTTGCGGTGCTAAAACCCAGTGATAGAAGGGGACCTGACACGTATTTGTATTGTTGCCATCAAGGGGAACATGACGGGGTTTATTCATATATTAAATCCAAAAAAACTTGCTGTAATTTATTTACATTTATTTTATTTTGTATTTTTGTTTATCTATCGGATTTGATCCTTGCAATTAACCGCCAAAGGGATTGACAACCCCCTTGATCGCGTTGGATGCAAGTATTTGTCCTTTTATGTGTAGGTGTTGTTCACGAGGGCTTGCATGGTTCTCCTACTAGATTGATAACCTTGGTTCTTAATTGAGGGAAATACTTATCTCTATTGTACTGCATCTGAAAGTGCAACTAATCCCTGAGTGGTTTTGGTAATTCATAACAACATATAGCTCATTGAACTAATATCCATTCAGTTAATATTTCAGGAAGTTCAGTGAATGGCATGGCATGGCATGGACTAGAGATGTGGACCCCTCAAAATGCTATGGACACATATTTGCAAAAGCTCAAGACTCTTCATTTCATTTTTAGTGATCCAAGATCACATTGAGTCCATAGGAAAGCCAATACTATTAAAAGGGGATGAGGTGTTGCTTAATGGCTTGCTTGCTCAAATGCTTAGTGATATTGCTCCAAAACCCTCAACCGCTTTCTCCATCCAAATATGTCAAAATCCCAAACTCCAACTCGGCCCCATCGATTCTTTCTATCCAGCACCATCAAGTTCATATGACATAGCCACAGCCAAAACCCTAACAGTTCGGTCACACCGATACGAATCTTGGTATCACCGAGATGGCCTTGCCAACTCTCTGTTGCCTATTGCAATTATTTCCGTCTCACCGAAATAGCGATTGGTCTCACCGAGATGGCTTGACTAACTCTCTATTGCCCTATTGCTTCACTTTGGTCTCACCGAGTTGATGCAATTGGCGCCACCGAGATGAGGTTTTCCCTAAGCCCTAGCACATCTGTCCCATCGAGTTGTTCCAATTGGTCCCACCGAGATTCCTAACATTCACATTTTGAACTAAATCGATCTCACCGAGTTCACCTATTTTGTGTGGAGGCTATATATACCCCTCCACCCCATTCACCATTTGAGAGAGAGCCATCGGAACGTGCCTACCCTTCTAGCATACATTCTCTGAGACAGAACCACCTACTCATGTGTTGAGATCAAGATATAGCAATCCTACCACAAGAATCTTGATTTCTAGCCTTCCCCAAGTTGCTTTCCACTCAAATCATCTTTCCACCATATCCAAATCTGTGAGAGAGCGTTGAGTGTTGGGGAGACTATCATTTGAAGTACAAGAGCAAGGAGTTCATCATCAACACAACATCTATTACCTTTTGGAGAGTGGTGTCTCCTAGATTTGTTAGGTGTCACTTGGGATCCTCCGTCAAGTTGTGGAGTTGAACCAAGAAGTTTGTAAGGGCAAGGAGAATGCCTACTTCATGAAGATCTAGCCGAGTGAGGCAAGTCCTTCATGGGCGATGGCCATGGTGGGACAGACAAGGTTGCTTCTTCGTTGACCCTTCGTGGGTGGAGCCCTCCATGGACTCACGCAACCATTACCCTTCGTGGGTTGAAGTCTCCATCAACGTGGATGTACGATAGCACCACCTATCGGAACCACGCCAAACATCTCTATCTTATTTGCGTTTGCACTCTCTAAACCCTTCCCTTTACCTTCATATGCAATGTTCTACTTTCCGCTGCTACACTCTTAGAATTTCATGTGTAGGTTGATTGCTTGACTTGTGCTAATTGCTAAAATCTGCCCACAACTAAAATTGGGAAAATGTTAGATTTTTATTTGGCCAAGTAGTCTAATCACCCCCTAGACATACTTTCGATCCTACAAGTGGTATCAGAGCTTTGGTCTCCATTTGCCTTGATTTCAATAGCTTTGGTGATCCAAAATGCACTGCTATATATTTAGGAGAGTTGTCCCATCCATTCCTCCTCCCCGCTGCCACTGCTCCTGTCTCCTCTCCCTCGGGATCCAAGCCTGCAGCCAGCCTCTCTCCCTCACTCGTTTTCAGTATCAAACCAACCAGACCTTGCACCCGATCCAGATCCTCTCTCGCCCTCCGATCACCTACCTCGTCTTGCGCACTCATCCAATCAAGCTCGCTCGTCGCCCCAACCTCTCGTGCGGCTACAGTCGCAAGCACCAGCAAGAACTCCGCTAGAGCTCTAATACGTCCATTTTGCATCATGCTTTTATATCGATATTTTTTGCATTATGGACTGTTATTACACATTATGTCACAATACTTATGCCTATTCTCTCTTATTTTACAACGTTTACATAAAGAGGGAGAATGCCGGCAGCTAGAATTCTGGGCTGGAAAAGGAGCAAATATTAGAGACCTATTATGCACAGCTCCAAAAGTCCTGAAACTTCACGAAAGCTATTTCCAGAATATATAAAAAATACTAAGCGCAAGAAGAACCAGAGGGGGGCCACTCACCAGCCACAAGGGTGGCGGGCGCGCCCTACCCCCCTGGGTTTGCCCCCTGCCTCATGGACCCCCTGGTGGCCCTCCGATGCCCATCTTCTGCTATATGGAGTCTTTCGTCGAGGAAAAAATAATAAGCAAGCTTTCGGGATGAGACTCCGCTGCCACGAGGCGCAACCTTGGCGGAACCAATCTAGGGCTCCGAGGAGCTGTTCTGCCGGGGAAACTTCCCTCCTGGAGGGGGAAATCATCACCATCGTCATCACCAACGATCCTCTCATCGGGAGGGGGTCAATATTCATCAACATCTTCACCAGCACCACCTCATCTAAAACCCTAGTTCATCTCTTGTATCCAATCTTTGTATCGAAACCTCCGATTTTGGTACCTATGGGTTGCTAGTAGTGTTGATTACTCCTTGTAGTTGATGCTAGTTGGTTTATTTGGTGGAAGATCATATGTTCAGATCCTTTATGCATATTAATACCCCTCTGATTATGAACATGAATATGCTTTGTGAGTAGTTACATTTGTTCCTGAGGACATGGGAGAAGTCTTGCTATTAGTAGTCATGTGAATTTGGTATTCGTTCGATATTTTGATAAGATGTATGTTGTCATCCCTCTAGTGGTGTCATGTGAACGTCGACTACATGACACTTCACCATTGTTTGGGCCTAGAGGGAGGCATTGGGAAGTAATAAGTAGATGATGGGTTGCTAGAGTGACAGAAGCTTAAACCCTAGTTTATGCGTTGCTTTGTAAGGGGCTGATTTGGATCCATATGTTTCATGCTATGGTTAGGTTTACCTTAATACTCTTGTTGTAGTTGCAGATGCTTGCAATAGGGGTTAATCATAACTAGGATACTTGTCCAAGTAAGGGCAGTACCCAAGCACCAGTCCGCCCACATATCAAATTATCAAAGTACCAAACGCGAATCATATGAGCGTGATGAAAACTAGCTTGACGATAATTCCCATGTGTCCTCGGGAGCGCTTTTCTCTATATAAGAAATTTTCCTGGCTTGTCCTTTGCTACAAAAAGGAATGGGCCATCTTGCTGCACTTTATTTACACTTGTTACTTGTTACTCGTTACCAATTACCTTATCACAAAACTGTCTGTTACCGATAATTTCAGTGCTTGCAGAGAATACCTTGCTGAAAACCGCTTATCATTTCCTTCTGCTCCTCGTTGGGTTCGACACTCTTACTTATCGAAAGAACTACGATAGATCCTCTATACTTGTGGGTCATCAAGACTCTTTTCTGGCGCCGTTGCTGGGGAGTGAAGCGCCTTTGGTAGGTGGAATTTGGTAAGGAAAAAATTATATAGTGTGCTGAAATTTACTATCACTTGTTATTATGGAATGTAATCCTTTGAGGGGCTTGTTCGGGGTATCTTCACCCCGACCAGTAGAGCAAATAGTTGCTCCTCAACCAACGGAACCTACTGAAAATGAAAATGTTTACTTCGAAATTCCTTCGGGTATGATAGAGAAACTGCTAGCTAATCCTTTTGCAGGAGACGGAACATTACATCCCGATTTACACCTAATCTATGTGGATGAAGTTTGTGGATTATTTAAGCTTGCAGGTATGCCCAATGATGTTATTAAGAAGAAGGTCTTCCCTTTTTGTTTGAAGGGAGATGCATTGACATGGTATAGGCTATGTGATGATACGGGGTCATGGGACTGCAAACGGTTGAAATTGGAATTCCATCAGAATTTTTATCCTATGCATCTTGTTCATCGTGATCATAATTATATATATAATTTTTGGCCTCGTGAAGGAGAAAGCATCGCTCGAGCTTGGGGGAGGCTTAAGTCAATGTTATATTCATGCCCCAATCATGAGCTCTCAAGAGAAATGATTATTCAAAAAATTTATGCTCGGCTTTCTAACAACAATCGCTCCATGCTTGATACTTCTTGTACTGGTTCTTTTATGATGAAGACTATTGAATTCAAATGGAATTTATTGGAGAGAATTAAATGCAACTCTGAAGATTGGGACCTCGACGAAGGTAAGGAGTCAGGTATAACACCTAAGTTTGATTGTGTTAAATCTTTTATGGACACCAATGTTTTTCGTAAATTTAGCACTTAATATGGACTTGACTCTGAGATAGTAGCTTCTTTCCATGAATCCTTTGCTACTCATATTGATCTCCCTAAGGAGAAGTGGTTTAAATATAATCCTCTCGTCGAAGTAAAAGTAGTTGCACCTATTAAAGTTGAAGAAAATACTATCACTTATAATGATCCTGTTGTTCCTACTGCTTATGTTGAGAAACCACTTTTCCCTGTTAGAGTAAAGGATCATGCTAAAGCTTCAAGTGTGGTTCGTAAAAGTAATATTAGAAATTATACACCTCCTTCACAAGTTAAAGTTGAACCTAATATTGCTATTGTTAAAGATCTCTTGGCTGATAATATTGATGGGCATTTTATTTATTTCTGTGATGAAACTGCTAGAATTGCCAAGCCTAGTGCTAAAGATAAACATAGACCTGTTGTAGGCATGCCTGTTATTTCTGTTAAAATAGGAGATCATTGTTATCATGGCTTGTGTGATATGGGCGCTAGTGCTAGTGCAGTACCTATTTCCCTATATCAAGAAATTATATATGATATTGCACCTGCTGAGATAGAAGATATCAATGTTACCATTAAGCTCGCTAATAGAGATACTATTTCACCAATTGGGATTGTTAGAGATGTTGAAGTCTTGTGTGGGAAGGCTAAATACCCTCCTGATTTTCTTGTTCTTGGTTCCCCACAAGATAGCTTTTGTCCCATTATATTTGGTAGACCCTTCTTGAATACTGTTAATGCTAAGATAGATTGCAAGAATGATGTTGTTACTATTGGTTTGGATGATATATCTCATGAGTTTAATTTTTCGAAATTTCGTAGACAACCCCGTGATGAAGAATTTCCTAGTAAATATGAAATTATTGGTCTTGCTTCTATTGTTGTGCCTCCTAATGATCCTTTAGAACAATATTTGCTAGACCATGAGAATGATATGTTTATGAATGAAAGAAGGGAAATAGATGAAGTATTCTTTAAACAAGGACCCATTCTGAAACACAACTTGCCTGTTGAAATCCTAGGGGATCCTCCTCCACCCAAGGGTGATCCCGTTTTTGAGCTTAAACCATTACCTGATACTCTTAAATATGCTTATCTTGATGAAAAGAAGATATATCCTGTTATTATTAGTGTTAACTTTTCAGAGAAGGAGGAAGAAAAATTATTGAAAACTCTGAAGAAGCACCGTACCGCTATTGGATATACACTTGATGATCTTAAGGGCATTAGTCCCACTCTATGTCAACACAAAATAAATTTGGAAAAAGACGCCAAACCAGTTATTGATCACCAACGACGGCTGAATCCTAAGATGAAAGAAGTGGTAAGAAATGAAATTCTAAAGCTCCTTGAGGCATGTATTATTTATCCTGTTGCTGATAGTCAGTGGGTAAGTCATGTTCACTGTGTCCCTAAGAAGGGAGGTATTACTCTCGTGCCTAATGATAAAGATGAATTGATCCCGAAAAGAATTATTACAGGTTATAGGATGGTAATTGATTTCTGCAAATTAAATAAGGCTACTAAAAAAGATCATTTCCCCTTACCTTTTATTGATCAAATGCTAGAAACACTATCCAAACATACACATTTTTGTTTTCTAGATGGTTACTCTGGTTTCTCTCAAATACCTGTGCCAGCTGATGATCAAGCTAAGACCACTTTCACTTGTCCTTTCGATACTTTTGCTTATAGACGTATGCCTTTTGATTTATGTAATGCACCTGCTACCTTTCAAAGATGCATGATGGCTATATTTTCTGACTTTTGTGAAAAGATATGTGAGCTTTTCATGGATGATTTCTCCGTTTATGGGTCCTCTTTTGATGATTGCTTGAGCAACCTTGATCGAGTTTTGCAGAGATGTGAAGAAACTAATCTTGTTCTGAATTGGGACAAATGCCACTTTATGGTTAATGAAGGTATTGTCTTGGGGCATAAAATTTCTGAAAGATGCATTGAAGTTGATAAAGCTAGAGTCGATGCCATTGAAAAGATGACATGTCCCAAGGACATTAAAGGTATAAGAAGCTTCCTCCGTCACGCCGGTTTTTATAGGAGGTTCATTAAGGACTTCTCAAAAATTTCTCGGCCTCTGACTAGTCTATTACAAAAATATATTCCTTTTGTCTTTGATGATGATTGTGTAGAAGCATTTGAAATACTTAAGAAAGCATTGATTTCTGCACCTATTGTTCAGCCACCTGATTGGAATTTACCTTTTGAAATTATGTGTGATGCAAGTGATTATGCTGTAGGTGTTGTTCTAGGGAAAAGAGTTGATAAGAAATTAAATTTTATTCAATATGCTAGTAAAACTCTAGACAATGCCCAGAGAAATTATGCTACTACTGAAAAAGAATTCTTAGCAGTTGTTTTTGCTTGCGATAAGTTCAGACCTTATATTGTTGATTCTAAAGTTACTATTCACACTGATCATGCTGCTATTAAATATCTTATGCAAAAGAAAGATGCTAAACCTAGACTTATTAGATGGGTTCTCTTGCTACAAGAATTTGATTTGCATATTATTGGTAGAAAGGGAGCTGAGAACCCCGTTGCAGACAACTTGTCTAGGTTAGAAAATGTTCTTGATGACCCACTACCTATTGATGATAGCTTTCCTGATGAACAACTAAATGTCATAAATGCTTTTCGAACTGCTCCATGGTATGCTGATGATGCTAATTATATTGTTGCTAAATTTATACCACCTAGTTTCACATACCAGCAAAAGAAAAAGTTCTTCTATGATTTAAGGCATTACTTTTGGGATGACCCACGTCTTTATAAAGAAGGAGTGGATGGTGTTATTAGACATTGTGTACCTGAGCATGAACAGGAACAAATCCTACGCAAGTGCCACTCCGAGGCTTATGGAGGACACCATGCTGGAGACAGAACTGCACATAAGGTATTACAATCCGGTTTTTATTGGCCTACTCTCTTCAAGGATGCCCGTAAGTTTTTCTTGTCTTGTGATGAATGCCAAAGAATTAGTAATATTAGTAGACGTCAAGAAAACCTATGAATTATTCACTTGTTATTGAACCATTTGATGTTTGGAGCTTTGATTATATGGGACCTTTTCCTTCCTCTAATGGGTATACACATATTTTAGTTGATGTTGATTACGTTACTAAGTGGGTAGAAGCTATTCCAACTAGTAGTGCTAATCATAACACCTCTATTAAGATGCTTAAAGAAGTTATTTTTCCGAGGTTTGGAGTCCCTAGATATTTAATGACTGATGGTGGTTCACATTTTATTCATGGTGCCTTTCGTAAAATGCTTGCTAAGTATGATGTAAATCATAGAATTGCATCTCCATATCACCCGCAATCTAGTGGTCAAGTAGAACTTAGCAATAGAGAGCTTAACATTAATAGATCTAGAAAGAATTGGTCAAAGAAACTTGATGATGCATTATGGGCTTATAGAACTACATACAAAAATCCTATGGGTATGTCTCCTTATAAAATGGTTTATGGAAAAGCATGTCACTTACCTCTAGAACTAGAACATAAGGCATATTGGGCTATTAAAGAGCTCAATTATGATTTCAAACTTGCCGGTGAGAAGAGGTTATTTGACATTAGCTCACTTGACGAATGGAGAACCCAGGCCTATGAAAATGCCAAACAGTTTAAAGAAAAAGTTAAAAGATGGCATGACAAAAGGATACAAAAGTGTGAGTTTAATGTAGGTGATTATGTATTGCTATACAACTCTTGTTTAAGATTTTTTGCGGGAAAACTTCTCTCTAAATGGGAAGGTCCTTACGTTATCGAGGAGGTCTATCGTTCCGGTGCCATAAAAATCAACAACTTCGAAGGCACAAATCCGAGGGTGGTGAACGGTCAAAGAATCAAACATTATATCTCAGGTAATCCCATAAATGTTGAAACTAACATTATTGAAGCCGTAACCCCGGAGGAATACATAAGGGACATTTTTCGGAATGTTTAAGACTCCGAAAAGGAATAGGTACATGGTACGGTAAGTAAACTGACCCCAAAACAGTTCTAATGGCAATTTTTCTCCGTTTAGGAATATTTAGAAAAATAGGAAAATAAGAAGCAGTCCGGGAAGGACACGAGGCTTCCACGAGGGTGGGAGGCGCGCCCTACCCCCTGGGCGCGCCCCCTGCCTCGTGGGCACCTCGTGTGCTCTCCAGACTCCATTTTCTTGCACGATACGTATTTTGGTCGGTAAAAATTCATTATATAATCTCCCAAAAGTTTTGACCACCGTATCACGCAAATATCCTCTGTCTTTGTTTCGAGCTGTTTCTGCTACAGATTTAGAGTAAGATGTCATCTCAAGAGTCAGTCAGGGAGAGTCGGGTGTCCCATCCGACACCGGGGCCAAGAGCAAACAGCAATGCTGACCACTTTGGGCCAGCAACTGAGGAAGAGATGGAGGCCGACTTGAAGAGGATAGGTGCAATGGAGAAGGATGAAGAAGTTACTTCGCGTTTCCGAGCTGGGTTCACAATGGGGGAACCACAGAGCTCAGCTATTCCAAACTCGGTCATCCCTTCCAATGTTAAATTTCTTTCTTATGAAAATATGAAAAAGAATGTTACTTGTTCTCCCGCAGCTATGCAACATCCTTGGGTGAAAGGAGCTTTAGCTGTCACGAGCAAGCTCCGTAAGGAAATAATGGACCTCAAGCAGCAAGTCAATAAGCTTGAGGAAGAGAATCGTATCCTGAGGGGCATCATCGCTAAGAATATCACATCACCACCCCCGAAGAAAGAGACACAAACCCATGGGTATGGGCACTCCCCTTGGCAACTGCCAAGCTTGGGGGAGTGCCTCAGTATCGTATCACCATCACAACTTTTATCTTTACTGTTTTTCTTAGTTCGATCCTTTTTGTTATATCTTGATCTAGTAGAATAAAGTTTTAGTATGATCTAGTTGTGAGATTTGCTTTATGATCCTTCTATGTAATCGAGTCCGTGAGCTATATAATAAAGATTAGTGTTGAGTCAAGGGCTTGATTATCTTGCTATGATCTTGATGGAATAAAATAAAAGAGAAAGAATAAAAAGAAATAAAAGAGATCATATGGATCTTATGGAGAGTAATGGCTTCACATATAAAGAGTATGATGAATAAAAGTTGTTGAAAGTTGACAAACATAGTTTTGGTCATCGTTGCAATTAATAGGAAGTAATAAAGAAAGAGAGGTTTTCACATATAGATATATTATCTTGGACATCTTCTATGATTGTGAGCACTCATTAAAATATGACATGCTAAAGGGTTGACGTTGGACAAGGAAGACAACGTAATGGGTTATGTTTTCTTACATCCAAGATAAATTATATTGTCATGGATCATCCAACATGTTGAGCTTGCCTTTCCCTCTCATGCTAGCCAAGTTCTTTGCACCAAGTAGAAATACTACTTGTGCTTCCAAATATACCTAAACCCAGTTTTGCCATGAGAGTCCACCATACCTACTTATGGATTGAGTAAGTCCTTCAAGTAAGTTGTCATCGGTGCAAGCAATAAAAATTGCTCTCTAAATATGTATGACTTATTAGTGTCGGAGAAAATAAGCTTTATACGATATTGTGATGTGGAAGAAATAAAAGCGACGGACTGCATAATAAAGGTCCATATCACAAGTGGCAATATAAATTAACGTTCTTTCACATTAAGATTTTGTGCATCCAACCCTGAAAGCGCATGACAATCTCTGCTTCCCTCTGCGAAGGGCCTATCTTTTACTTTTATCTTCTATCTTATAAAAGAATAATGGTGATCTTCACCTTTCCTTTTTACATTTTATCCTTTGGCAAGCACAATGTGTTGGAAAGATCCAGATACATATAGCTAATTGGATGTGAGCTTTCATGAACTATTATTGTTGACATTACCCTTGAGGTAAAAGGTTGGGAGGCAAAACCATAAGCCCCTATCTTTCTCTGTGTCCGGCTAAAACTTCATAACCATAAATATCGCGTGAGTGTCAACAATTGTGGAAGACTAAATGATAGTTGAGTATGTGGACTTGCTGAAAAGCTCTTATGGACTCTTTCCGATGTTATGATAAATTGCAATTGCTTCAATGACTGAGATTGTAGTTTGTTAGTTCTCAATGAAGTTTATGATTCATACTTGAAGTTGTGATTGAATTGTTACTTTAGCATAAGAGATCATATGACAATATATATATATATATATATGTTGCTGTTCTAAGAATGATCATGATGCCCTCATGTCCGTATTTTATTTTTATCGACACCTCTATCTCTAAACATGTGGACATATTTATTGATTTCGACTTTCGCTTGAGGACAAGCAAGATCTAAGCTTGGGGGAGTTGATACATCCATTTTGCATCATGATTTTATATCGATATTTATTGCATTATGGACTGTTATTACACATTATGTCACAATACTTATGCTTATTCTCTCTTATTTTACAAGGTTTACATAAAGAGGGAGAATGCCGGCAGCTGGAATTCTGGGCTGGAAAAGGAGCAAATATTAGAGACCTATTCTGCACAGCTCCAAAAGTCCTGAAACTTCACGAAAGCTATTTCCAGAATATATAAAAAACACTGAGTGCAAGAAGTACCAGAGGGGGGCCACTCACCAGCCACGAGGGTGGGGGGCGCGCCCTACCCCCCTGGGCGCGCCCCTTGCCTCGTGGGCCCCCTGGTGGCCCTCCGATGCCCATCTTCTGCTATATGGAGTCTTTCGTCGAGGAAAAAATCATAAGCAAGATTTTGGGACGATACTCCGCCGCCATGAGGTGGAACCTTGGCGGAACCAATCTAGGGCTGCGGCGGAGCTGTTCTGCCGGGGAACTTCCCTCCGGGAGGGGAAAATCATCACCATTGTCATCACCAACGATCCTCTCATCGGGAGGGGGCAATCCTCATCAACATCTTCACCAGCACCATCTCATCTAAAACCCTAGTTCATATCTTGTATCCAATCTTTGTATCCAAACCTCAGATTGGTACCTGTGGGTTGCTAGTAGTGTTGACTACTCCTTGTAGTTGATGCTAGTTGGTTTATTTGGTGGATGATCATATGTTCAGATCCTTTACGCATATTAATACCCCTCTGATTATGAACATGAATATGCTTTGTGAGTAGTTACATTTGTTCCTGAGGACATGGGAGAAGTCTTGCCATTAGTAGTCATGTGAATTTGGTATTCGTTCGATATTTTGATAAGATGTATGTTGTCATCCCTCTAGTGGTGTCATGTGAACATCGACTACATGACACTTCACCATTGTTTGGGCCTAGAGGGAGGCATTGGGAAGTAATAAGTAGATGATGGATTGCTAGAGTGACAGAAGCTTAAACCCTAGTTTATGCTTTGCTTCGTAAGGGGTTGATTTGGATCCATATGTTTCATGCTATGGTTAGGTTTCCCTTAATACTGTTGTTGTAGTTGCGGATGCTTGCAATAGGGGTTAATCATAAGTGGGATACTTGTCCAAGTAAGGCCAGTACCCAAGCACTGGTCCACCCACATATCAAATTATCAAAGTACCGAACGCGAATCATATGAGCGTGATGAAAACTAGCTTGACGATAATTCCCATGTGTCCTCGGGAGCGCTTTTCTCTATATAAGAAATTGTCCAGGCTTGTCCTTTGCTACAAAAAGGATTGGGCCATCTTGCTGCACTTTATTTACACTTGTTACTTGTTACTCGTTACCAATTACCTTATCACAAAACTATCTGTTACCGGTAATTTCAGTGCTTGCAGAGAATACCTTGCTAAAAACCGCTTATCATTTCCTTCTGCTCCTCGTTGGGTTCGACACTCTTACTTATCGAAAGGACTACGATAGATCTCCTATACTTGTGGGTCATCAAGCTTCACCCCACGACCTCTTCGGGCACCCGCGCCCACCGTCGGCGAAGGCCATGATCAGGTCGCCTCGCCTCCTCCCGCTCACCCTCTATCTTCTCTACCTCCCTCTATTTCCACTTCCTCCCCTTCTCTCATATCCCTCGTCTCTTCTTGCAACAGGACCGATGTCGTGCTGCCCGCCCAAGCTTCCTCCTTCACTGGTCGTCTCCAAACTTGTCTGTCTCGAGCCCCCATCGAACTAGCAGCCCTCATTCGGGACGCCGGCATCCCCATCCCGGACCTCATCGTCGCCGTGCACCCGCCTGAACCGGGCCTGGATCCGTCGCCGGTGGCTAGACTCCACCCCGTCCCCACGTCCCTGCCGACCGTCGCCGGAGTTGTGCCAAGTTCCCTTGCATCGCGCCAAGTACCATGGCCTCTTCTTCCTTTGCATCGAGCAAGAGCTCACGTGCTCAAGCCTCTGCTCGCTCCCCTGCCAGATCAAGCGAGCGACAGTAGTGCTCGTGTTGACCGCGCATGGGCCTTCTTGCGCCAAGGCCCAGCATCACCAGCTCCCAATGCTTGAGAGCAACTAGTTAACGAGTGCTCCTTCGGGAGCCTCGCAATGATCAACGCCACTTGGCACGCTCTCAGCCGCCATCCACGTGTCGTGCTCTGGACACTCCCTCTGGATTTTTTTCCACAAGCGTTATCGGATTTTTAAATGGTTTTTTCAGGTTTTTTTATGTTTCGGTTTTCCTTAACTTTTAGATCAAAAAAATTCCAAAAAAAACTTTTTTTGCGCGAAAAACACATTTTCCCTTTCGTGAGAATCACGGTTTTGCTTTCACGAGAGGCACGGTTTTGCTTCCACGAGAGTCACGGTCGTGCCTCTCAGAAACAAAAAAACGTGTTTTCTATTTTTTTTCTTTCCTTTCGCGAGAAGCACGGTTTAGCTTCTGAGAGAGGCACGATTGTGCTTTCACGAGAGGCACAGTCGTGCCTCTCGGAAACGAAAAAAACGTATTTTCTGTTTTTTCCTTCCGCGAGAGGCACAGTTTTGCTTCCGCGAGAGGCACGGTTGTGCTTTCACGAGAGGCACGTCTGTGCCTCTCGAAAACTAAAAAAACGTGTTTTCTATTTGTTTTTCTTTTGTGAGAGGCATGGTTGTGCTTTCGCGAGAGGCACGGCCGTGCCTCCTCGGAAACGGAAAAAACGTGTTTTCTCTTGTTTTTTCCTTGTGCGAGAGGCATGGTTTTTCTTCCGCAAGAGGCACAATTGTGATTTCGCAAGAGTCACAGTCCTGCCTCTTTCGGAAAGGCAAAAACCCATGCTCCCGGTTTGGTTTTTTCATCTGGTTTTTTTGTCCGGGTTTTCATGAAAAAAAAGTTCATCAAAACCTATCAACATGGGAACTAGTTTTAAAAATCTCGACGCAAGGAATCCAACGGTGAAAACGGTTCGAGATTTGGACACACGGTTTAAGAGATAAAACGTTTTGAATAAACGAATCTACGAAAAAAAGGAAAACTCCCAGGCTGCGAGAAGTGGCATACATGCAGTGCGCCACTTGTCACAACCTGGGAAGGTGGGAGTGATCTTTGCAACGAGTACTCCTCAATTAGTGATTTTGCCAAGGCCTAGGGTGACCAGCCCCCCTGTCTTTCCTTTGACGGGCTTCCTGTTTCAAATTCGGCCTGATATGTTTTTTTCCTGTTCCAGCGAATTTAGCTATTTTCCAGAGATAACATATTTGCAGAAAAACCCTCATTATTCATGCATATAAGTACTCCACAACCGTGCATCACAATTAAACATGTCCTATATGTAAAATGCTTAGAATTTCATCTAGTATCATAATATGCAACTTTCATCCATGACAAAAATGTTTAAAATTGTTGTTTGCATTAATTTGCATAAATGTCATGCTACAATACTTTAATTCATAACTAAATAACCGTAACTTCGAATCAAATGAACTTTATATGTAAATGGTGTAGAAAAATGTATAGATTAACATGGTGCACTTACTTTGCATGTTTACCAACTCTAAAATTGTGTAAAGGGAAGAAGAGTAGCAAATTTGAAATGTGCACATGGGGATTCCGGAATTGTTGTTTGTTGTTTCCGTCCACATTTAAATTTCCTAAATGTGTAGTTTACTTATGCTCCACCTCTTGCCATGTTAACCAACGTTTAATCTTGTCTTGTTCGTAAATGAGAGAGAACAAAATAATTGTTGTGAAGTTCCGTCAATATGCAACTCGTTGCATATTGAGCTCCACTTAATTTATAGTATCGGTTCTTGCACTTTGCCATGCTATGCCTCATTAAAATGAACATGCATCATACTTGATTGTGCATCATGCCATGATTATGCCTGTTGGTTTATCATGTTGTTTGCTTCTTTCTGGTTGTGCTTCTTCTTGATAGTTCCAGTAACGTGCAATTGTGAGTATTCGTTCGACTACGCCCGTTCATGGATTCGGTGTTCTTCCTAGCTGGATTTCAGGCAAGATGACCATTACCTTGTATACCACTACTATCTTTGCTTGCTAGTTGTCTCGATGCTATCGCTATGTCGTGCTACCAACCACTTGTTTATCAAGCCTCCCAAATTGCCATGATAAGCCTCTAACCTTTACATCATCCCAGCAAACCATTTTTGTATATGTTACCGCTAGCTCAGCCTCTCTTATAGCGTTGCTAGTTACAGGTGTAGGGCAGGTTGCTCCATGTTGGGACATGGATATCATGGGATATCACAATATCTCTTATTTAATTAATGCATCTATATACTTGGTAAAGTGTGGAAGGCTTGGCCTTTTTCTTGGTGTTTTGTTCCACTCTTGCCGCCTTAGTTTCCATCATACCGGTGTAATGTTCCTTGATTTTGCGTTCTGAACACGATTGGGGTTTATTACCCCCCCCCCCCTTGACAGTTCGCTTTGAATAAAACTCTTCCAGCAAGGCCCAACTTTGGTTTTACCATTTGCCTAATAACAACTAAAACTT
>NC_041386.1:524456439-524509539 GCF_002162155.2 Triticum dicoccoides | reverse complement strand
TCATGGGATATCACAATATCTCTTATTTAATTAATGCATCTATATACTTGGTAAAGTGTGGAAGGCTTGGCCTTTTTCTTGGTGTTTTGTTCCACTCTTGCCGCCTTAGTTTCCATCATACCGGTGTAATGTTCCTTGATTTTGCGTTCTGAACACGATTGGGGTTTATTACCCCCCCCCCCCCTTGACAGTTCGCTTTGAATAAAACTCTTCCAGCAAGGCCCAACTTTGGTTTTACCATTTGCCTAATAACAACTAAAACTTGCATAGGGACTTTCTGGACACCGAGCATAATTAATCAACAACCAGGGCCAGTGCTCCTCATGAGTGTTAGTCCAAACGGGGCAGCCTGCGGGGCCGCCACAGGGAAACTCGAGGATAGGTTTTACTCGTAGCTTGTCCCATATGATCGTGGCCTGAGATAAGATATGCGCGGATACTATCAGGGTGTCGGCACGTCGGGAGGTCTTGCTAGTTTTGTTTTACCATTGTCAAAATATCTTGTGCACCGAGATTCTGAGCTTGATCGGGTTGTCCCGAGATGGAGATTTGCCTACGCGGATCGTGAGAGTTTGTGATGGACTAAGTTGGGACAACCCTGCAGGGTTTAATCTTTTCGAGAGTCGTGCCCACGGTTATGTGGAAAATTGGAAATTTATAATTTCCGGTTGTAGAGAACTTGACACCAGATCTGAAATAAAATACACCAACCGCGTGCGTAACCGTGACCGTCTCTTTTTGAGTGAGTTCGAGAAGAGAACGCGATGGGGTTATGTTTGACTCGTAAGTAGTTCAGGATCACTTCTTGATGATTACTAGTTTGCGACCGTGATGCATAGTTTCTCTTCTTATTCTTGTACTCGTAAGTTAGCCACCATACAATGCTTAGTGCTTGCTGCAACCTCGCCACTTATCCATTCCATACTCATTAAGCTTTGCTAGTCTTGATACCCATGGTAATGGGATTGCTGAGTCCTCATGGCTCACAGATTACTACAACAACAGTTGCAGGTACAGGTAAAGTGATGCTTTGACGTGAGAGTGATGCTTGCTTGCTTTGGAGTTCCTCTGCTTCTTCTTCTTCTTTGATCAAGGGATAGGTTCCATGTCGGGAACCTGGGATTAGCAGGGTGGATGTTGTTCTTCTTTTTCATTTGATTTCATCCATAGTCGGACGCTGCTCTTTTTATGATGATTGCTATGTATTGATGAATACATGTATTCATGTTGTAGCTTGTGGCGAGTGTAAACCATTATCTGGTATTCTCATCTATTTAGTACATGGTATGTTGTAATGATATCCACCTTGCTATGCGCTCAAAATGCGGTTGTGCCCCAATCATGAATTTCATCACGTGATTGGGATAGAATCGCATCTTGTGCGCCATGGCCCATATTGGTTCCTACATATTCCAAGAAGATCTTTTATCGGCTGAACCACGATGTTAAGGATTCAGTTAATCTCGTATGCAATTCCCTTTGTCCGATGATATGTTAATTGCCCGAGATTCGATCGTTGGTATCTCCATACCTAGTTCAATCTCGTTACCGACAAGTATCTTTACTCGTTCTATAATACAAGATCTCGTGACTAACTCATTAGCCACATTGCTAGGAAGCTCTTTACGATGTTGTATTACCGAGAGGGCCCCGAGATATCTCTCCATCACGCGAGTGACAAATCCCAGTCTCGATCCATGCCAACCCAACAGACACCTTTGGAGATACCTGTAGAGCATCTTTATGATCACCTAGTTACGAAGTGAAGTTTGATAGCACATAAGGTATTCCTCCGGAATCCGGGAGTTGCATGATCTAATGGTCTTAGGAATAGATACTCGACATGAAGAAAGCTATAGCAATAAACTCAAGTGATACGATCGAATGCTAAGCTTACGGTTGGTTCTTGTCCATCACATCATTCTCCTAATGATGTGATCCTGTTATCAATGACAACTCATGTCTATGGTTAGGAAACCTTAACCATCTTGGATCAACAAGCTAGTCTAGTAGAGGCTCACTAGGAACATAGTATTTGTTTATGTATTCACACATGTATTTTAGTTTCCGGTCAATACAATTCTAGCATGAATAATAAACTTTATCATGAACAAGGAAATATGATAATAACCAATTTATTAGTGCCTCTAGGGCATATTTCCAATAGTATCCAACTTGCACTAGAGTCAATAATCTATCTAACACCCATGGAGTCTTGGTGGTGATCATGTTTTGCCCGTGGAAGAGGTTTAGTCAACGGGTCTGCCACATTCAGATCCGTATGTACTTTGCAAAGTTCTATGTCTCCATCCTTAACATAATTACGAATGGAGTTGAAGCGGTGCTTGGTGTGCTTGGTTCTCTTGTGAAACCTGGGCTCCTTGGCAATGGCAATAGCTCCAGTATTGTCACAAAAGATAGTCATTGGATCCGATGCACTAGGTATTACACCCAAATCGGATATGAACTCCTTCATCCAGACTCCTTCTTGCACTGCTTCCAAAGCAGCTATATACTCAACTTCACATGTAGATCCCGCCACAATGCTCTGCTTAGAACTGCACCAACTAATCGCTCCACCATTCTATATAAATACATATCCAGTTTGAGACTTAGAGTCGTCCAGATCTGTGTTGAAGCTAGCATTGACTTAACCCTTTACGACGAGCTCTTCGTCACCTCCATAAATGAGAAACATATCCTTAGTCCTTTTTAGGTACTTCAGGATTTTCTTGACCATTGTCCACTGATCTACTCCTAGATCACTTTGGTAACTCCCTACCAGACTTATGGCAAGGCACACATCAGGTCTGGTACACAACATGACATACATTATCGAGCCTATGGCTGAGGCATAGGGAATGACTTTCATCCTTTCTCTTTCTTCTGCCGTGGTCAGGCTTTGAGTCTATCTCAACTTCACACCTTGCAATGTAGGGAAGAACCCTTTCTTTGACTGATCCATTTTGAACTTCTTCAAAACTTTGTCAAGGTATGTTCTTTGTGAAAGTCCTATTCAGCGTCTTGATCTATATGTATAGATTTTGCTGCCCAATATGTAAGCAGCTTCACCGAGGTCTTTCATTTAAAAACTCTTATTCAAATATCCTTTCATGCTTTCCAGAAATTCTATATCATTTCCAATCAACAATATGTCATCCACATATAATATTAGAAATGCTACAATGCTCCCACTCACTTTCTTGTAAATACAAGCTTCTCTGTAAGTTTGTATAAAACCAAAATATTTGATCACCTCATCAAAGCGAATATTCCAACTCCGAGATGCTTGCACCAGTCCATAGATGGATCACTGGAGCTTGCATACTTTGTTAGCATCCTTCAGATCGACAAAACCTTCTAGTTGCATCATATACAAGTCTTCTTTAAGAAACCCATTAAGGAATGTCATTTTGACGTCCATTTTTGAGATCTCATAATCATAAAATGCGGCAATAGCTAACATAATTCTAACAGACCTAAGCATCGGTATGACTGAGAAAGTCTCATGTAGTCAACCCCTTGAACTTATCGGAAACCCTCTGCAACAAGTCGAGCTTTATAGACGGTGACATTACCAACAGCGTCTGTCTTCTTCTTAAAGATCCATTTATTCTCAATGTCTTGCCAATCATTCGGCAAGTCCACCAAAGTCCATACTTTGTTCTCATACATGGATCATATCTCGGATTTCATGGCCTGAAGCCAGTTGTCAGAATTCGAGCTCATCAGAGCTTCTTCATAGTTCATAGGTTCACCATTGTCTAACAACATGACTTCTAGGACAGGATTACTGTACCACTCGGGTGTAGAATGTACCCTGGTCGACCTATGAAGTTCAGTAGTAACTCGATCCGAAGTTTCATGATCATAATCATTAGCTTCCTCTTCGGTTGGTGTAGGCATCACGGGAACTTCTTTATGTGATGTGCTACCTTCCAATTCGAGAGAAGGTACAATTACCTCATCAAGTTCTACTTTCCTCCCACTCACTTCTTTCAAGAGAAACTCCTTCTCTAGAAAGGACCCATTCTTGGCAATAAAGATCTTGCCCTCAGATCTGTGGTAGAAGGTATACCCAATGGTCTCTTTAGGGTATCCTATGAAGACGCACTTCTCCGCTTTGGGTTCGAGCTTATCAGGCTGAAGCCTCTTGACATGAGTGTCGCATGCCCAAACTTTAACAAACGACAGCTTAGGTTTCTTGCCAAATTATAACTCATACAGTGTCATCTCAATGGGTTTAGATGGTGCCCTATTTAAAGTGAATGTAGCTGTCTGTAATGCATAATTCCAAAATGATAGTGGCAAATTGGTAAGAGACATCATAGAACGCACCATATCCAATAGAGTACGGTTACGACGTTCGGATACACCATTACGCTGTGGGGTTCCAAGTGGCGCAAGCTGTGAAACGATTCACATTGTCTTCAATGCATACCAAACTCGTAACTCAAATATTCACCTCCACGATTAGATCGTAGAAACTTTATTTTCTTGTTATGATGATTCTCCACTTCACTCTGAAATTCCATGAACTTTTCAAATGTTTCAGCCTTGTGTTTCATTAAGTAAATATACCCATATATACTCAAATCATATGTGAAGGTAAGAAAATAATGATTTCCATCGCGTGCTTCAACAGTCACCGGACCGCATACATTGGTATGTATTATTTCCAATAAGTCACTAGATCGCTCCATTGTTCTGAAGAATGGAGTTTTAGTCATCTTGCCCATGAGGCATGGTTCACATGTCTCAAATGATTCATAATCAAGAGATTCCAAAAGTCCATCAGCATGGAGTTTCTTCATGCGCTTTACACCAATATGACCTAAGCGGCACTTCCACAAATGTATGGTACTATCATTATTCACTTTGCATCTTCTGGCATCAGTATTATGAATATGTGTATCACTACGATCGGGATTCAACAAGAATAAACCATTCACAATGGGTGCATGACCATAAAAGATATTACTCATATAAATAGAACAACCATTATTCTCTGACTTAAATGAATAACCATCTCGCAATAAACAAGATCCAGATATAATGTTCATGCTCAATGAAATTACTTAAGTTTAAAACTAATCCCAAAGGTAGATGTAGAGGCAACGTGCCGACGACGATCACATCAAGCTTGGATCCATTTCCGACAAGCATCATTACCTCGTCCTTAGCGAGTCTTCATTTATTCCGTAGATCCTGTTTCGAGTTACAAATATTAGCAACCGAACCAGTATCAAATACCCATACGCTACTATGAGCACTAGTAAGGTAGACATCAATAACTTGTATATCAAATATACATCTGTTGACGTTGCCAGCCTTCTTATCTGCCAAGTATTTGGGGAAGTTCCGCTTCTAGTGACCATTCCCCTTGCAGTAGAAGCACTCAGTCTCAGGTTTGGGTCCAGCCTTGGGTTTCTTCACGGGAGCGGCAACTGTCTTGCCATTCTTCTTGAAGTTCCCTTTCTTTCCATTGCCTTTCTTGAAACTAGTATTCTTTCTAACCATCAACACTTGATGCTCCTTCTTGATTTCTACCTCCGCGGCCTTAAGCATCGCAAAGAGCTCGGTAATGATTCTCTCTATCACTTGCATATTTTAGTTCATCACAAAGCCCTTATGGCTCGGTGGCAATGACTAGAGAACTCTGTCAATGACCGTGTCATCTGGAACATTAACTCCCAACTGAGTCAAGCGGTTGTGAAACCCAGACATTCCGAGTATATGTTCACTAACAGAAATGTTCTCCTCCATCTTGCAGCTAAAGAACTTGTCAGAGGTGTCATACCTCTCAACCCAGGCATGAGCTTGAAATACTAATTTCAGCTCCTAAAACATCTCATATGCTCCATGTGTTGGGGAACACAGTATTTCAATTTTTTACCTACGATCACGCAAGATCTATCTAGGATATGCATAGCAACGAGCGGGGAGAGTGTGTCTACATACCCTCGTAGACCGAAAGCAGAAGCATTGAGTAACGCAGTTGATCCAAGTACTGGACGTACGACACCTCCACGATCAGCACACGTTCAGCTCGGTGACGTCCCTCATACTCTTGATCCAGTTGAGGCCGAGGGAGAGTTCCGTCGGCACGATGGCGTGGCGAAGGTGATGATGAAGTTATCGGCACAGGGCTTCGCCTAAGCACTACGGCGATATGACCGAGGTGTGGAACTGTGGAGGGGGGTACCGCACATGGCTAAAAGATCAACTTGTGTGTCCTTGGGGTGCCCCCTCCCCATGTATATAAAGGAGGGAGGAGAGGAGGCCAGCCCTAGGAGGGGCGCGCCATGGGGAGGAGTCCTACTTGGACTCCTAGTCCAAGTAGGATTCGCCCCCCTTTCCTAGTCCAAATAGGAGAAGAAGGGAAAGAGGAGAGAAGAGAAGGAAGTAGGGGCGCCGGCCCCTCCCCTTGTCCAATTCGGACTGGGCTAGGGGGGGCGCCACCTCTGGCCGTCCCACTCTCTTCTCCACTAAGGCCCATTGTGGCCCATTAATCCCTCGGGGGGTTCCGGTAACCCCCTGGTACTCCGGAAAATGCTGGAACCTATCCGAAACCATTCCGGTGTCCAAACATAACCTTCCAATATATCAATCTTTATGTCTCGACCATTTCGAGACTCCTCGTCATGTCTGTGATCTCATTCGAGACTCTGAACAAACTTCGGTTCATCAAAACACTAAACTCATAATACAAATCGTCATCGAACGTTAAGCGTGCCGACCCTACGGGTTCGAGAACTATGTAGACATGACCGAGACATTTCTCCGGTCAATAACCAATAACAGAACCTGGATGTTCATATTGATTCCTACATATTCTATGAAGATTGAGGGAGTCCTGGATTAGGGGGTATCCGGACAGCTGGACTATATCCTTTGGCCAGACTGTTGGACTATGAAGATACAAGATTGAAGACTTCGTCCCGTGTCCGGATGGGAATCTCCAGACTGTTGGACTATGAAGTGTCGGAGTAATGGGCCACGGGTAGGCCAACCCGAGCCCCACAACCTTTCAAGACATTGGGGCAGGCTGTGCCCCTCAAGACAACAGGGCGAAGAGCCGCCTCCTGGGGAGTCTACGGCAAGGCGGCCGACTGCCCGCTCACGGCCGAGTCCCAGGGACGACTTCCAGAGAAGCTGGCTTTGGGGAGTCGGCCGGCGACTCCAACAAACCGTGACCTCATCGAGGGGGACGGGGCAGGGGTGTGGCTACAATGAAGCCCACTCCTCGCCCCTTACCAAGGGCAGGCATGGCTACAGCGCGCCGTACTTGGGAAGATCTTCCCGCGGCGTGGCACTATTGCCTAGCCGGCCCTGACATCAGCACCACTGTACCTGGTCCTGCACCCACGACGGCTTGTCTGTACGACCTGGAGGCAGCAGGGCCCACCAGCTAGTGAGACCTCGGGAGACGGCGGGAGCACCGCCAGTCGGACCCAAGGGGAGTCGGCCCGGGGGAGTCGGCCGAGCCCTCCCCGGGGCCCACGCGCCATTAATCAAGAAGAGATGGGGAGTGGCCACGGTGATCGCCCGCCAGGCGGCGGGGCTGTTGCCATGACCCCATGACCAAGCTTGCATCATCAGGAGCACGACTACAGTAATCAGCAGCCGGCAAGACCCGCCCGCGGCGGACGCGGCCTCTCGGCTCCGTACCAGACCAGTTAGTGGGGCCCACCAGTCGGCGTGCCCCAGCAGTCGGCGGAGAAGTCATAGGTCGGAGACACTGACGGCTGGGCCCGCGCCCAGTCACATTACCATTGTACCCCTAGGGGTAGGCCTATATAAACCCCCCAGGGCACCCATGCAAAGGGTTGGATCCCAGTAGTTTGATACCTCACCAGATAGAGGGAGAGAGCTAGCCTGGCCCTCTCCTACCACCATACATAGCTCAAGGAGCAACCGTGTAAACACTTAACCATAGTGATCATGCGGAGACCCCGCAGAGCAGCAGTAGGGGTATTACCTCCCCGGAGAGCCCCGAAGCTGGGTAAGATTCGCCGGCGTGCATGTCTTTGCCTCATCCCGTTTCCAGGCACCAGCGACGTTCTACTCGCCCCCACCATGATAAGCCATCCGTTGGCATATGTCGCACCAAACCCCCGACATTTGGCGCCCACCTTAGGGCATGGTGCACCGCCGTCTGGAGATCTGTTCTGGACGGGAACCCTTTTCCTCCCTGGCGAGCGTAGCCAGCCAGGCACACCAGACGAAGTTTGCGTCGACGCGCTGTGCAGCGTGGAGATCGCCTGCGCAGCCAGCTCCTTGGCCGAACTTGTCGGTGAGGTCCGCCTCTCCGACGAACCTGCGTCTGACGCAGGCGTAGGCGGCCCCGAAAACCTCCTCGCGGGCCTCCTCGGTCAACTCCACGTTTTTGGCGAGCCTGCCGTAGACTTGGAGTCCATAGGCTCCATCGACCCGATGCTGGTCGACTCCGACACCGCATCGGTCGACGCTTTCCCCTCCAACATGGTGGTCTACGATGAACCTCTCCCCCACGTGGAGAGCGATGGGAGCACCGTCACTGAGGTGCTGGTCATCAGTCATGACGAGTTCCCTGGTGGAAGGGCGCCCGACTCACTCGGTGCGGTGCTGCAAGACCTAGCTGCGCCCATTCCAGAAGATGCTGACGCAGAGACATTAGAAGCGCGCCGCCTTCAGCTTGTTGAAGGCACGAAGAAGCTAGCCAGCATCAGACGCTTGTCAAAAGCTTACCAGCGGGACATGGATCGCGCTATTGGCGGCTCGCCGGCTCCAGCAGGGCCCAGCCGCCTTGGCGCGGTTCAGGAGCGCGGCGTAGCCATCGCCAGCCTGTTTGGGGCTAGCCGCCCCGTGTATGCCACACCAGTGGAGAACATCCGAGCCGCCCAGGCAGCGGCGGATGAGCTGGACAATTTCAAGGGCGAAGAGCGCCGCCTCATGATGGAGCGAGTCCAGCGGCTCCTCGACGCGGCCGCCGCGCAGAACGAGGTCGGCTGCCGCATGGAGGTGCCGCAGAGGCCAAACGACGACCCGCATCGAGATCAAGGCACGACGTCTCGGACGCCGACTGGCGGTGCCCGAGGAAGAAAGGACAAGGAGCCGGCTGTCAGCCACAGTCGGACTCGGATTACCATAGAGCATGACCGAGACGGCCGCCCGAGAACAGTGGAACGACGGGACGACTGTCCACCTCCCCCTCCCCGCAAGGATAGGCGAGTCTCCCCGCCACCTGTTGACCATCCGACTCTCAGTGACCGCCTTGGCCGCCGAGAGGGGGTCGGAGAGAATGACGCCCGCCATCGGATCGACCGACTTCACCGGTCCCTGGCGCTGGAAGAAGAAGACGAGCTGGGTCTGCCTTGTTTCGGGCCCCGCATTCTGGACGAGCCCTTTCCCAGAGGGTTCACGCTCCCAAGAGACACGCCCAAGTATACCGGCTCCGTGAAGCCGGAAGACTGGCTAGTCAACTACTCCACGGCTGTCAGCATAGCAAATGGCAACAAGCGTGTCGCCGTAAAGTACGTTCCACTCATGCTCCAGGGCACGGCCCGGACATGGCTGAACAGCCTAAAGCCCCGCAGCATCAACAGCTGGGTCGACTTCACCGAAGCATTCATTCGCAACTTCACCAGCACGTACAAGCATCCTCCCAAGCCTCGCCAGCTCTCCCTATGCGTGCAAGGTCCTGATGAGTCGACTCGCGACTACCTCACGCGTTGGGCTGAGCTCCGGAACTCCTGCGAGGGCGTGCACGAGGTGCAGGCCATCGAGTACTTCACAGCCGGGTGCCGAGAAGGCACCCTCCTCAAGCACAAGCTCCTCTGTGACGAGCCAGAAACCCTCGACGAGCTGTTGATCATAGCGGACAAGTATGCTACGGCCGACTCCTCCATGAAGATGGAAATTCAAATCAGCATGACTGGCAAAGTAGCTCCTCGGGCTCCAAGAACTCCGGCAGCAGACGCCGGCCGGCGACAAGAGCAGGGCGACCACAAGCGCAAGGCCCCGCAGCCGGCTTCCAGAAGCCGGCAGGTCGTCACCGTCGAAGCCCAGTAGCCAGAAGAGCAGCCTCCGCCCAAGCGACAGAAAGGTGGCAAGCCAAACTGATTGCCGGCCTTCTCCTACGAGCAGACCTTGGATGGACCTTGCAAGTTCCATAGCGGCGCGAAGCCATCGAATCACACCACCCGGAAGTGCCACTGGCTCACCAGGATCGCCAAGGGAGACGGCCTCCTGCCACCCCCGCCTGCTGGGCAGCCGCCTCCGCCTCCGCCCCAGCAGCCGGCAGTCAGGCCAGTCAGCGCAGTACAAGACGAGTACCCTGAAGAGCACGGAGCCTACGTGGTGTTCACCAGTGTGGCTGACGATCGATGTAGCAGGCGGCTGCAGCGACAAGAGGTGAACGCGGTAGCCTCAGAGATGCCAGAGTTCATGCACTGGTCAGAGAGGCCCATCAGCTGGAGCAGGGCTGACCACCCAGAAGTGATGCCGAGTCCGGGCTCCTACGCCTTGGTCCTGGATGCCACCTTTGCCATGGACAAACGGGCCGCGCGTTTCTCGCGAGTTCTGATAGATGGGGGCAGCAGCATCAACATTCTATACAAGGACACCATGGAGAAGTTAGGAATCAAGCAGAGACAGCTTCAGAACAGCCGGACTGTGTTCCACGGCATTGTTCCTGGGCTTTCCTGTTCACCAATCGGCAAGATCCTGATTGACGTCCTCTTTGGGGACAAAGATCACTTCCGAAGAGAGTCTGTTTGGTTTGAGGTGGTGGACCTTGAGAGCCCATACCATGCGCTACTTGGCCGGCCCGCCTGGGCCAAGTTCATGGCGGTCCCCCACTACGCCTACCTCAAGATGAAGATGCCCAGTTCTAGGGGAATTCTGACTGTGGCCGGCGACTACCGGAAGTCGTCCGCTTGTGCGGCCGAGAGCAGTCGGCTGGCCGAGTCCCTGGTGATTGCGGCCAAGAAGCGACTCCTTGAGCGAGCTGTGGCGATGGCCGGCAAGCAGCCGGAGATATCGCCCGACCCGAAGGAGTCAGAAGCCGAAGGTTCGTTCAAGCCGGCCAAAGAGACAAAGAAGATACCCTTGGATCCGAAACACCCAGAGAGGTACGCCGTCGTAGGTGCAAACCTCGACAGCAAATAGGAAGGCGAGCTCGTTGATTTCCTCTGTGAGAATTGGGACATCTTCGCATGGTCTCCCAAAGACATGCTAGGTGTGCCGACGGAATTCGCCAAGCACAAGTTACACGTCCGATCTGATGCAAAGCTGGTCAGGCAGCCCCTGCGCCGCTTATCAGAAGAGAAGAGAAGAGTTGTCGGAGAAGAGATAGCCCGACTCCTAGCAGCCGGCTTCATTATGGAAGTTTTCTTCTCGGAGTGGCTGGCAAATCCGGTCCTGGTGCTAAAGAAGAACAAGCAATGGCGAATGTGTATTGACTACACGAGCCTCAACAAGGCCTGCCCCAAGGGCCCGTTTGCTCTGCCGAGAATTGATCAGGTGATAGACTCCACAGCCGGATGCGAGCTGTTGAGTTTCTTGGATGCGTACTCAGGATATCACCAGATCAAGCTGAACCCGGCTGATAGATTGAAGACCGCCTTCATCACGCCGTTTGGAGCATTCTGCTACCTCACCATGACGTTCGGCTTGAGGAATGCCGGCGCCACCTTTCAGCGTTGCATGCTGAAGTGCCTCCTCAAGCAGCTCGGTAGGAACGCCCACGTTTACGTGGACAACGTGGTGGTGAAGATGGAAAAGCGAGGAACATTGCTAGAAGACCTCAAGGAGACCTTTGAGAACCTGCGTCGGTTCCAGATCAAGCTCAACCCCGAGAAGTGTGTCCTCGGAGTACCAGCCGGCCAGCTGCCAGGTTTCCTGGTCTCTGAACGCGGCATAGAATGCAACCCAGTAAAAATCAAGGCCATCGAGAGAATGGAGGTACCTAGCCGACTGCTGGATGTGCAGAAGTTCACCGGCTGCTTGGCGTCCATCAGCCGATTCATCAGTCGGCTGGGCGAGAAAGCTCTCCCCTTATACCAACTCATGAAGAAGACTACTTTTTTCGAGTGGAACCATAAGGCGGACGAAGCTTTCCACCAGTTGAAGAAGATGCTGACTACTCCACCCGTCCTGGCGGCTCCGACTCCCAAGGAACCTATGCTCCTGTACATCGCCGCCACCAACCGAGTAGTCAGCACAGTCATTGTAGTAGAGCGCAAGGAGGAAGGCAAGGCGCTACCAGTCCAGAGACCAGTATATTACCTTAGCGAGGTACTGTCGACCTCCAAGAAAAACTACCCCCACTACCAGAAGATGTGCTATGGCGTGCACTTTCCTGCCAAGAAATTGAAGCCTTACTTTCAAGAACATCCAATCACGGTGGTCTGCACGGCTCCACTTGCCGAGATCATCGGCAGCCGTGATGCCTCTGGTCGAGTGGCCAAGTGGGCCATAGAGTTGGCTCCTCACACCATCTACTACCAGCCCCGCACCGCTATCAAATCACAAGCACTGGCCGACTTCCTCGTCGACTGGGCCGAGACCCAATACCTGCCTCCAGCACCTGACTCCACCCATTGGCGGATGCACTTCGACGGCTCCAAGATGCGCACTGGCTTGGGAGCCGACGTCGTCCTCACCTTTCCCAAAGGCGACAAGCTCAAATATGCACTGCAAATCCATTTTGCCGCCTCCAACAACGTGGCCGAGTACGAGGCGCTCATTCACGGGCTCCGGCTTGCCAAAGAACTTGGCATCCGCCGAATCTTGTGTTATGGCGACTCAGACTTAGTGGTCCAGCAGTCGTCTGGCGACTGGGACGCAAAAGACGCAAACATGGCGAGCTACCGTTTCCTCGTGCAGCAACTCAGCGGGTATTTCAAAGGGTGCGAGTTCCTCCATGTGCCAAGAAACGACAACGACCAAGCAGACTCCTTGGCACGAATTGGCTCTACCCGCCAAGCAATACCATCTGGCGTCGCCCTTCAACGCCTCCACAAGCTGTCTGTCAAGACTTCACCAGAATCAGACTCCATATTTGTGCCGGCTCCTCCCGAAGACGGCGGACCCGACTCCAGAGTTCCGGCAGTCGGAACGGGGACTTTGGCAGGCAACTCCAAAGCTGCCACAGTCGAGCCAGGCCCGGGGACTGCGGTGACGGACTTGAAGATTCCAGAACTCGGCCCAAGGACCGAGCCAGTCGGCCTGGAGACTTCATCAGCCCAACAAGAGGTTGTTGACTCCAGCCCGCCGCCTCCCAGCCCAGCCGCCCTCGTCCAAGTCGCAGTTCTGATAGTCGACGAAATAGCAGCACCCTCATGGGCCCAGCCCATCCTCAAATTTCTGGTGAACAAAGAGCTACCAACTAATGAGACCTCAGCTCGGCAAGTACAACGCCGGGCAGCAGCCTATACCATAATCAACAGAGAGCTGGTCAGGCACAACGTCACTGGTGTCTACCAGCGCTGCGTAGAGCCAGAGCAAGGCCAGGCAATCCTCAAAGACATCCATCAAGGCGAATGTGGCCACCATGCGGCTTCAAGAGCACTCGTCGCCAAAGCCTTTCGGCACGGTTTCTTTTGGCCGACTGCCTTGGAAGAGGCCAAGGAGTTGGTCCAAAAATGCAAAGGGTGCCAGAAGTTCAGCTCCAAGCCGCACCAGCCGGCTTCCGCGCTCAAGACCATCCCCATTGCTTGGCCTTTCGCAGTTTGGGGTCTAGACATGGTGGGACCATTCAAAACAACACGAGGTGGTCTGACTCACCTACTTGTCGCAGTGGACAAGTTCACCAAGTGGGTGGAAGTAAAGCCAATTAAGAAACTGAACGGTCCGACTGCCGTGACCTTCATCACCGATATCACAAATTGGTACGGCATACCACACAGCATCATCACTGACAACGACACAAATTTTGCCAAAGGCGCCTTGGCCCGTTTCTGCGCAACACAGGGCATCCGACTGGACCTAGCGTCCGTCGCCCACCGGCAGTCAAACAGTCAAGTGGAGCAAGCAAACGGCCTCATCTTGTCCGGCATCAAGCCTCGGTTGATTGAGCCTCTGGAGCGCTCGGCTGGCTGCTGGCTCGACGAGCTGCCAGCTGTCCTCTGGAGTCTGCGCACGACTCCAAACAAGTCAACCAGCTTCACACCCTTCTTCCTCGTCTACGGTGCCGAAGCCGTCATCCCAACGGACATAGAGTTCGACTCCCCACGAGTCACCATGTACACCAAGGAGGAAGCAGAAGAAGCACGACAAGACGGTGTCGATCTGCTGGAAGAGGGCCGGCTGTTGGCACTCAGCCGGTCCAGCATCTACCAGCAGAGCCTGTGCTGATACCACAATAGGAAGGTCAGGCCAAGATCTTTCCAAGAAGGCGACCTTGTACTCCGGCTGACCCAGCGAACAGCCGGCCAGCATAAGCTGTTGCCACCTTGGGAAGGCCCTTTCATCATCAGCAAAGTACTAGGCAACGACTCCTACTACCTGATCGACGCTCAGAAGCCCCGAGCATGCAACAGGGACGACTCCGGCAAGGAGACAGAGCGGCCATGGAATGCAAATCTTCTCCGAAGATTTTACAGTTGATGCAGTATGTACCATGCTACCCTTTGTATTAAAGTACCAAGACTTCGGGGCCCCTGAGACGAGCTCGGGGACTGCCCTCTTTTGTCTATATGATAAAAATTATGCCTACAAGATGTTACTCTTTGTCATGCCGCTTGGCACCGGGCTCAACAAGTCGGCCTGGGGACTTGCCGCCTTGCACTATGAAATGCTTCCTGCAGTCGGACAAGTAGTGTGTAACATCTAAGCTGTCTTCTGTCAGAAGCCGCAGCTTGCAGAGCGACTGTACGGTGGGCAGATGTAAGGTAGAATGGGTGATCGCACAAAAAATGGCTATGGACTCAAAGCATAAAACATAGCTCAAGACGGTTTCCAAGCCCTTCTCGCAAACTGACTCTTGGACAGTCGGATTGTCGTTTTCTATCCAAGTTGCTCAAACAATCCTGAAATTGGCTAAGTACTTGCTTTCCCAAAGTAGCCTAGCACTTGATCCAGCAACAGTCTGCAGAGTGGCTATCCGATTGGCAAGGCAGGCAACTAGGAGAAAGCGGCAAAGGGAAACAGCCAAAAGAACAATGAGCAAGAAAAGATAGACATATATATATATAACACAGGCCCTTGGCCGAATTGTCAAGCAGAGGTTCAAAATACACCCCACGGGTGGAATTGTCCCGCTCTCCGCCAAGTCGGCGGTCTGCTTGCCCAACTCTTCAACATTACGGTTGAAGGCGATGACACGGAGGTTGTGGTAGTCCTGCAACAAGCATTTCAGACAAAGTTAGTACCCAGAAGTTCATCAAATTGGAGTTCCGGACCGCCTGCTCAGCAGCCGACCCGAAACTCTGGGACTACACCCAGTGGGTGCGCTGGCGCACCCCCACAGAGAGGAACAAGAAAAATAAAGGCCCAAAGAAAAGACATACCCGGACGGCCGCCCGCAACGCCAGGAACGCCTTGGTGCAGCTCTGGAGGGCGTCGCCCTTAGCATGGAGCTTCGCCTGGACGTCCAGGAGCGCCCGGTTCAACGGCCCTGTGCCGCCTCCCCGCACCCACCCAACAGGTGCGGCGCTCGTCGCCTCGTCGTCTGGAGTCGCGGAGCTGGCGGTGCCGGCCTCCAGGGGGTGGGGTACCGAAGTCGCCTTCTCCAGACGACGGCGCGCTGGCGAGCCGACCTGGAGGAGTAGCCTCGCCACGGCCTCTTCTTCGGTCGGCGGCACCGGAGGGTCCGCTGGCTGCTCGCCTCGCACGCCTTCAGACGGCGGCAGAGGCGGCGGCGGAACGTTCACGCCCGGAGTAGAGGGCTCACCGCCTTCCCTCTCCTCGACGAGGTTCTCCCTGCCGGCTCCTCCAGTCTGCCCCGTGAACTCCGGCGGCGGCGGCGCAGAGTTCAGCAGGGTAACAAGCAAGGCCGCCTGGCGGCGTGCGGCTTCCTCAGCCTGCTGCTTCGCCGCGGCGGCGGCTTTGGCCTCCGCTAGTTTTTTCTTGGCGGAGGCCTCCGCCCTGTCGGCCTCCGCCTTCTCCAGGCGGAGGGCTTCTTCTTCATTGCGCTTCTCCTGCGCATTCCGCTCCGTCGCCTCCCGGAGGTCGGGGGCGGGGTCTATCCACCGAGTGGTGGCGGGCGTCCCCGCTGACCCCATGACGGAGGCGGCGGCGACCCGCTCAAGAGAGAGGGGAGCCCTGAAGAAAGAAGGGCGATCAGAGACTCAGACAAAACACAAAGAAAGAATAAACCTTGAAGTCAGAATACTTACGCAGAGACCAACGGCGGCTTCTTCACTTCCTTACAGAAGCGGATGGCCTTCGCGGCTGCCTCGTCCCGCCGGGTCGCTGCAGCCGGGCCCTTGGGCTTCTTCGGCCGGCTGCCAAACAAATTCGGCGTAGCCCGGCGCTTCTTCCCGCCGCCTGGAGTGCCCGACGCGGCAGAAGAGCCCGCGCCAGGATGGCTGGCTCCTGGCCGATGGTGAGGGGCGACTCCTCCCTCGGCGTCGTCTTGAGGCCAGTCGGCAAAGGTAGCCGAGGGCCTGAAGTCGCTTGTCGTCCCTCCTCCTCCTCCCTCAGCGTCGTCTTCTAGAGCCGTCGCCCCCAGATCGGGGTCGTCGATGTCGCTCTCCTCCCGATCGGCGGCGAACTCACGGGCTGGCCCCGAGGTGCCGGCTGGTGGGTGAAGAAGGGGATTCTAACCAAAAAGCAGACTGATTAGAACAAGACTCGGCAAGAAGAAGACAATCTAAAGAAAAGAAAGGCGACTCACCACGGGCGGGGGGTTGGCGCGGGAGTATGGCTCCTTGCCGAATCGCCAGTCCTCCAGGAGCCTGCTGTCCGAGAGGTAGTTCACCATCAGGGCCACCTCTTCGTGAGGCATGTCCTTGGTGCACATCCGACTCGGGTCGCGGCCCCCACTTATCTGGCATATCAGGTGAGGGCGGCCTTGGAGTGGGAGAACTCGGCGCGAGACGATGGCGGCCAGCAGGTCCGGGCCAGTCAGACCCTCCGACTACGTCAGCACTCGGAGTCGCGTGATGGTGCCGGCTCCCACATGCGTTAGCGACCTGGCCCGGTACGACCAGTTGGGCAGTCTGCCAGCCGGCGGGCCGGCTTCAAAAGCTGGCAGATTAACCCAGTCTCCCCTCGTGGCGACGTTCCTGACATAGAAGTAGGACCGCTGCCACATCTTCACCGACTTCAGCAGCGAGATGGAGGGGAAGTGGTTGTCGGCTCCTGTCCTTCGCACGGCGATGAAGGCGCCGCACTGAGCCGGCACGCCCGCGGCCTGGGTGCCGAGCTTGGAGAAGAAGAACTCCCCCTAGAGCTCGAGGGTGGGGAGGACTCCAAGGAAGCCCTCGCACAGAGCCACGAAGGCGGACAGCAGCACCACTGTGTTGGGGGTGAGGTGGTGCGGCTGGAGTCCGTAAAACTCCATGAACGACCGGAAGAAGCTGCTCGCCGGCAGCCCCAACCCGCGCAGGCAGTGCGAGCGGAAGATGACCTGCTCGCCCTCCCGTGGGGCAGGGGAAATCTCCCCCTCCGGCGCGAGACGCACCTGCACGCGATCCTCGCCGGGAAGCCGACGGGTCCGGCGGAGGAACTCGATATGGTCTTCGTGGACCTCGGAGCAGTCCCAGGTGCCGGAGCGCACCAGGGGAGGCGCGGCAGCGGAGGAAGAGCTCATCGCGAAGCTGTCGCCGCGGCGTTCGCCGGAGCTTGGGGGTGCGGCAAGGCGAAGAAGAGAAGAGGAAGCAGGAGATCGAGGAGCTGCGAGGAGGAAGAAGCGAGGGGTAGTGGGAAGGAGGGGCGCGCGTGCCCCCCTCTTCCCCGTACTTATAGTCCTATGGGTTGCGAAGCCGAGGGGGCGGACGTGGGGATTTACTGCGTCCACAGCCCCACGACCCCCAAGATCCTCGTAAAGTTATTGCACGCAGTAACTTCACGGGAATCCCAACCGCCCAACAGGGCCGCAGAGGATCCGCTCGGGTGCCGAGGCGTGGTAGTGGCGGGCGCCGCCTATGGGCATGTCCCGTCGCGCGTGTGGGATGGCAGAGCGGCCCGGCCACGTGCCCTCGTGTGACAGGCCAGGAACGGGCGGCGGCCTGGAAGCTTAGCTAGCACGCCACTTGAAATCCCGCCACGACGTTCGAACTACTGAGCAAGTCAGAATTGAGTGAGTCCGAGTTGGGCGAGCCCGACTCCTTCTAGTCAGCCCGGCGGAAGTAATCAAGACCTTGTGTTGCGCTCGGAAAGAGAAACTGCTGAGGCTTCTCGGCCGATCGTCCGTGGCGCCTCACCATCTTTGGGGACTACTGTCGGAGTAATGGGCCACGGGTAGGCCAACCCGAGCCCCACGACCTTTCAAGACATCGGGGCAGGCTGCGCCCCTCAAGACCATAGGGCGAAGAGCTGCCTCCTGGGGAGTCTACGGCAAGGCGGCCGACTGCCCGCTCACGGCCGAGTCCCAGGGACGACTTCCAGAGAAGCCGGCTTTGGGGAGTCGGCCGGTGACTCCAACAAACCGTGACCTCATCGAGGGGGACGGGGCAGGGGCGTGGCTACAATGAAGCCCACTCCCCACCCCTTACCAAGGGCAGGCATGGCTACAGCACGCCGTACTTGGGAAGATCTTCTCGCGGCGTGGCACTATTGCCCTGCCGGCCCTGACATTAGCACCACTATACCTGGTGGGTCCTGCGCCCACGACGGCTTGCCTGTACGGCCTGGAGGCAGCAGGGCCCACCAGCCAGCGAGACCTCGGGAGACGGCGGGAGCACCGCCAGTCAGACCCAACGGGAGTCGGCCCGGGGGAGTCGGCCGAGCCCTCCCCCGGGCGCATGCACCATTAATCAAGAAGAGATGGGGAGTGGCCACAGTGTTCGCCCGCCAGGCGGCGGGGCTGTTGCCACGACCCCATGACCAAGCTTGCATCATCAGGAGCACGGCTACAGTAATCAGTAACCGGCAAGACCCGCCCGCGGCGGACACGGCCTGTCGGCTCCGTACCAGACCAGTCGGCGGGCCCCAGCAGTCGGCGGAGAAGTCAGAGGTCGGAGACACTGACGGCTGGGCCCGCGCCCAGTCACATTACCATTGTACCCCTGGGGGGTAGGCCTATATAAACCCCCTAGGGCACCCATGCAAAGGGTTGGATCCCAGTAGTTCGATACCTCACCAGATAGAGGGAGAGAGCTAGCCTGGCCCACTCCTACCACCATACACAGCTCAAGGAGCAACCGTGTAAACACTTGACCATAGTGATCATGAGGAGACCCCGCAGAGCAGCAGTAGGGGTATTATCTCCCCGGAGAGCCCCGAAGCTAGGTAAGATTCGCCGGCATGCATGTCTTCGCGCCTCATCCCGTTTCCAGGCACCGGCGACGTTCTACTCGCCCCCACCATCATAAGCCATCCGTTGGCATATGTCGCACCAAACCCCCGACAGGAAGGCAAGCTTGGCAATACGGATATGTAGATCTCCTTCCTTGTAACCGACTCTGTGTAACCATAGCCCCCTCCGGTGTCTATATAAACCGGAGGGTTTTAGTCTGTAGGACAACATACAATCATACCATAGGCTAGCTTCTAGGGTTTAGCCTCTCTGATCTCATGGTAGATCTACTCTTGTACTACTCATATTATCAAGAACAATCAAGCAGGACGTAGGGTTTTACCTCCATCAAGAGGGCCCGAACCTAGGTAAAACATCGTGTCCCCTGCCTCTGTTACCATCCGCCTAGACGCATAGTTCGGGACCCACTACCCGAGATCCGCCGGTTTTGACACCGACATTGGTGCTTTCATTGAGAGTTCCTCTATGTTGTCACCGTAAGGCTTGATGCCTCCTTCGATCATCACTTGCGATGCAGTCTAGGGTGAGACTTTTCTCCTCGGACAGATCTTTGTATTCGGCGTTATTCAAAGGTGCCGAGGTACCCTCTTCCCTCACTGAGGACCGCGGACTCAGTGCAAAGCGCCACGCTAATCCGGTAAGTTTTTGTATCTTGCAGGGCATTTATTTGCCCCGGTTAAATGATGTGCGGGATCTAAGTTCTCATGCCATTAACAGGACTGGATAAAGACAGCGGAGCAGCTCAATTGCCCAGCCCCTCTGCCTGAAGATACCATAGATGATCTCCTGACGGAGATGCTGACTCCGGCACCTTACGAGGTGCCGGTGAAGAAGGCCAAGAAGAAGGCCGCGGGGACCCGAAAGGGCCTCCAGCACAAGGTTGTATCGGATTCATCATCCGATGACTCCGACGCGCCCTCCTCCCAACAAAACTTGGAGGAGGAGGAAAGTTCTCTCCCCCGGACGAGGTAGACAAGAAAAGGAAGGCCGACCCAACCGGGGAGGCCGAAGGGTCCAAGAAGAGAAGGACCCTCCCTCCGGACTGCTCCACGACGGCCGCCGACAGTGGCGACGAGTGGCTACCCAGGGTCAAGCCCCTGGCGAAGTCGTAAGTGTCCGGACACCATAGTACTTCATAGTATGTTTTATTGCACTGCTTCTCCTCATGCCGAACATGATTATGCAGTCCATCCCGAGCTCATCTCGACGTATCCTCGTCGAGCGGCTCATTGGACTCGTCGGATATGAACAGTGGTTCTCTTCCGACCGCTTCCACCCGTCGCCCTACTAACAACGTCGAGGTGTTGTCTCGAAAGGCACCAAGACGAGGGGAGGTGGTCCTGGGGGTGCCTCGAGGTGACCTCCCGGACCCTGGGTACCAAGGGAGCGAGGCTCCCACGGGCTCCGAGTTCGGCCCCCAGCCGAACACTGCGCCGGAACCTTCGATGGTTCCGGACTCCAGCAGGCGGTCCCTCGTTAAGGGGGGCCAACCACCCGTGCCGGTGTCCTCTGTCCATCCAGAGGCACCGGAAAACTTGGTGGAAGCGCTTCGCAGCGCTTCCATCGACGAAGAGCACCGCACTATCATGAGTGCGGTGATCGAGAAGGTTCAGTCCGCCAAAAACGGGCTGACCAAAGCTTGCGCCAGCCTCCTAACAGGCTTTCAGGTAAGCAATCAAAATATATATAAGAAAATATTATCGCATAGATAGTAGCCCCTGATGCTCTGTTCGGCGTTCGAGAAGAAAGGCCGAATATAGGATCAAAATATGAGTCAGGAGTCTAATAAGAATATGTCTATGTGTAAGCACTGTTCAAGATATCTTCCGATATTCAGATAAATTGGCCGATTTATCACTTACCGTTGTTTGACCGATAAATCCGTCGATATGGCGATAAGTCGGCCGATATGCCGATAAACTGGCCGATTTACCCCTTATCATGGGTCGACCGATAAGTTCCCAATAAGCGATATCCCCAACATTGTGTGTAAGTGGAGGCTTCCCTGCTGGCCGTTGCCGCACGTACTGCGGAGGTCTCTGCTCTGAAGCAGGACCTGGAGCGGTCTGAGAGCGAGCTTGGCCTTACCAAGAGGCGGCTCGAGGAGAGCAAAGGTAAGCAATACCTTGTCTACGCTTTGTGAAAGAAGTTTGTTTGTAAAATAATAGGACCATCATGAATTTGCCAGGGGCCACGACCGAGGTGGCGACCCTAAAGAAGGCGTTGTCCGAGGCTGAAGACAAAGCGGCTAAGGAGCACATCAAGCGAGAGAAGCAAGAAGCCCGAGTGGGCGAGGTGCAACAAGAGCTCGAGGCTCTCGCCAAAAAACACGAGTCCTTGGAGCTTGACTCTAAGACCCGAGAGTCCGAGCTCGCACAGGCGCTTGAAAGCGCCCGGAGCGCCAAGGCTGAAGGCCACAAGGCCCTCCAGGAAATTGATGTGGTGAAGAAAATAGCAGCGGGTAAGGCATTCATTAGGCAAAGCAAGCATGTGAAGGAAACTTTCCCTTTTTTTACCCGAGTTCGGAGCTCTCCAGGAGCATTTGCAGATCTTCCCCACAGTGTACTGGATGCCGCGGAGTTTTACCGGGCTGAGGAGGGGAGCTCAACGGAGAAGTCATTCTGGTCTCAGTATACTGGGACCGAACACACGATGCCTTTGAGCGACCAGCTGAAGCAATTGGTCGAGCTTCACAAGGCGGCCGACAGGCCTTGAGGGGCCTTATAGTCCGGATGTGTGCTGGCGAACCCCAGTCTGGCAGCTACCTCGGTCTAGTGAGGCGGCTTGTGGAGGCCTGCCCACGGCTTGAAGTCATAAAGCGGTTAGCCTCCATCGAGGGTGCGCGCAGGGCTTTTGCCCGGGCGAAGGTGCACTGGGCGAAGCTGGACGTCGTAAAGCTGGTGAAGGAGGGGCCGCCGAAGGGCAAGGAGCATCGCCACCCTGAGATGTACTATGAGAGTGTCCTGAAGGGTTCCCGCCTTGTGGCGGATGAATGTGCCAGGGATGTAATTTTTGAATGATCACGCTCATGTGATCATGTAATGTGAAACAAGTTCATCTGCGCTATGCAACGCTTTTTGTGTTTTAAAATATTACCTTCTGTGTAGCCGTTTATAATATCTGAGAGTTGGCCAGTCGTCGGCTTCTGCCCCCATGTAACTAGTACTGGGTGTTCGGGATAAACCTGAGCACTCTTGACCCCAATATTTGGTCCTTCAAGGGAGGTGTTCAGCGCAACGAACCAAGCAATCGGACTATAAGGCTTTATCACTCTCACTTAGCCATAGAAGTCTACAATTTTAAACTTTGGCGAAGCCCCTAGTGTTCGGAAGGCCGAATTTGGGGCGCTATACTCACCTAAGTTGGACAAGGCCGACTCCTCGCTCGAAGCGGAAAAAGTCTTTAAGGACTTGAGACCTCTCGAACAGCGACCAGTCTCTCGCCTTATCATGATAGTTAGTTTTCGGCTTTCTCTACTGAGGTGTTCGTCCGGAAGAACCGGGACACAATCGCAGTAGTTCTCCCACCGCTACCTCAGCCGATATAGCGGAACGTAAGGTACCAAAGCATGGGATCTGGGAAAACCCAACTATTGACCCAAGACATGATTCGGAGTTGATGCATATAATGCTATAAGTTCGGGGTGCCGCACTGTCGAAAGTGTTCAGACTTCTTGCGCCGTATTATGGGGTAAACGAAAGCCCCTGGCGTGCTGACTGTACCCGAACATACGGGTGCAGATTGTCGTAAATGGACATATAAGAGAGAAAGAAAAAAGGATAAATAATGCAATAATAGACTAATGATATGCATTTTTATTTAAATAATACATCGAAGCGTACTGGTACAAGTAGTGCAATAAGCAGAAAGTAGGACAATTCGAAATGTCCTATCCCAGGGCAAGTTGCGCATAGATAGTAAAAAATGGGTATATCTTTATTATTAGAAACCACCTGGGGGTTCCCGTGTTCATCTTAGCTTCTTGCCGCCTTGGTTTCTCCTTCCCGTAAGGTGGCAATCATACTGCCAGAAAGGGCTTCCAGGGGGTTAGGCCCTGAAAGAGAAAAGAAATGATAAAGGTATACAACCCCTAGGGAGGTTAAGCCGCATGGCAGGACGTGCCCTGATCGTGGCCCCGCCTATGTCCATGGTATTTTCAGTGCATAGTTATGTACGCGCAGCACGGATTTTGTCGCTTGACTGGGACTGGGACGGGGGCTGAATTGCTAGGCGAGCTCAAAACATGCCAGGCGATCCTGTTGCAGCTTACTCCGGACTCGCTTGAAGGTGTCCGGGGGCTGTGATGCCGAATTAGTGGTTTGCCTGAAAAGGCTGCTTTGTGCTTCTGCTGCAAGGGCCGCAGTGTGCTCTTCCGTGCGGAGCGAGCGTTCTGTGTTTCCATTTACTGTTATGACCCCCCTAGGTCCTAGCATCTTGAGCTTGATGTATGCGTAATGTGGCGCTGCATTAAATTTTGCAAATGCTGCTCGTCCGAGCAGTGCGTGATAGCCACTGCGAAATGGGACGATATCGAAGATTAACTCCTCGCTTCGGAAGTTGTCTGGTGATCTGAAGACCACTTCCAGTGTGATTGAGCCTGTGCAATGGGCCTCTACACCTGGGATGACGCCTTTAAAGGTGGTTTTGGTGGGTTTGATCCTCAAGGGATCGATGCACATTTTTCGCACTATATCTTGATAGAGCAGGTTCAGGCTGCTGCCGCCGTCCATAAGGACTCGAGTGAGGTGAAATCCGTCGATGATGGGGTCTAAGACCAGTGCGGCGGATCCGCCATGACGGATACTAGTGGGGTGGTCCCTGCAATCAAAGGTGATCGGGCAAGCAGACCATGGGTTGAACTTTGGGGCGATGGGCTCCATCGCATAGACATCCCTTAGTGCATGCTTCCGCTCCCTCTTGGGAATGTGGGTTGCGTATATCATGTTCACCATTTTCACTTGTGGGGGGAACCCCTTCTGTCCTCCCGTGTTCGGCGGCCGGGGCTCCTCCTCGTCATCACTATGCAGCCTCTTGTCCTTGTTTTCGGCATTCAACTTGCCGGCCTGCTTGAACACCCAGCATTCTCTGTTGGTGTGATTGGATGGCTTGTCAGGGGTGCCGTGGATTTGACACGAGCGATCCAGTATGCGATCCAAACTCGACGGAGCTGGAGTACTTCTTTTAAATGGATTTTTCTGCTGACCGGATCTAGAGCCTCTGAATCTGGCATTGACTGCCGTATCTTCAGTGTTATCGCCGTTATTGCGGCGCTTTTGTCTGTTACGACGTTGCCTACCGTTGGCATCTTTGATATCCGAAGTGCCCGGATTCCTCAATGTGTTGTTGCTGTGAGCCAGCCAGCTATCCTCGCCCACGCAAAAGCGGGTCATGAGTGTTGTGAGGGCTGCCATAGATTTCGGCTTCTCGTGGCCAAGGTGGTGAGCCAGCCACTTGTCATGGATGTTATGCTTGAATGCCGCTAGGGCCTCTGCGTCTGGACAGTCAACAATTTGGTTTTTCTTAGTCAGGAACCGTGTCCAGAATTGTCTGGCCGATTCCCCTAGCTGCTGGGTTATATGGCTCAAGTCATCAGCATCCGGTGGTCGCACATAAGTGCCCTGGAAGTTGTCAAGGAATGCGTCGTCCAGATCCTCCCAAATGCCGACGGAGTCTGCTGGCAAGCTGTTCAGCCAATGCCGAGCTGGTCCTTTGAGTTTCAGTGGGAGGTACTTAACGACATGTAGATCATCCCCGCGAGCCATGTCGATGTGAAGAAGGAAATCCTCAATCCGTACAGCGGGATCTGTTGTACCATCGTATGATTCGATATTTACGGGTTTGAAACCCTCCGGGAATTCATGATTCATAACTTCATCAGTGAAGCATAGGGGGTGTGCGGCGCCTCTGTGCCGGGCTATATCCTGACGCAGTTCATATGAGTCTTGTCTGATGTATTCGGCCCGGCCGGATTTGCTCTTGGCATATCCCACGTGACGATCATCGTCCCGTGTTGGCGCACGTGCCCGTGACCCGTATATTGACCTTGCGATTTTTGCCTTACTGTCCAATACATCTCGTAGGTCCCGTGTGTTGCCCCGGGCCTTGGTATTTTTGATTGAGTGGCGGCGGGGTGCAAGCTGAACTTCAGGCTGAAACGCCTCTCTGGCTCAGCCACGTAGTGGCCAGTCAGCCGCATCATACACTGGTGAATGAGGTTTCAATGCTTCCTCCTCGAGGTGAGGTAGCAACCTGCGTTTTGGGTAACTCTTGGAGGGGCGCTTGAGTTCGTATTCCTCGGCCGCAAGGACTTCGGTCCATTTGTCTGCTAGCAAGTCTTGATCAGCTTGAAGCTGTTATTGCTTTTTCTTCAGGCTATCTGTCATGGCCATAAGCCGGCGCTTGAAGCGCTCTTGCTCGACGGGGTCCTCAGGCACGATAAATTCTTCGTCGCCGAGGCTCACCTTGTCTTCGGAGAGAGGCATGTAATTTTCCTCCTCCGGTTCTCCATCTGCTGCCTGCTCTGGATGGCTAGCTTGCTCGTCCTCCGGCTCTACATCATGCTGGAGGGGATTGTTGTTGTCTTCGGCACTATCCAGAGTGTTATTATCTCCTATGCCGGTATCACTACTTTTGCTGTGGCGGGACTTAGAGCGGCGCTGCTGACGTCGGCGCTTGGGTTGCTTCTTGGAGGGGTCATCCTCCGCTATCTCGTCGCCATTGCCTTCTTTGGGGGTGTCCACCATGTATATATCATATGCTGAGGTGGCGGTCCAGCGCCCTATGGGCGGTGGTTCCTTTTCGTCTCCTGCATCGTCGTCCATACCGTCGAAGTCTTTGGAGTCAAAGTCGAGCATGTCGGTTAAATCGTCGATAGTGGCTACTAAGTGGGTGGTGGGTGGGCAGTGAATTTCTTCGTCGTCCGCATCCCATTCTAGCCGGACATAGTTCGGCCAAGGTTCTCCTGACAGGGAGAGAGACCTTAATGAATTTAGCACATCGCTGAAAGGTGAGTGCTGAAAGATATCCGCGGAGGTGAACTCCATGATCGGCGCCTAGTCGGGTTCGACGGGCACGGATGTAAGCGGCTCGAAGTCCGTGGCCGGAGATGAATCCAGTGGATCGGTGACACAGCTCTCGTAAGGGGTGAAGTCAGTATCTAGCTCTATCGCCACTGAGAGTGCGGCCTCCATGGCAGGGTCTATCCCTCCGCTCTCGAATGGCGTGATTTGCTCTGGATTAATGGCCGGAGTAGTTGCAGATGCGATCTCCCGAATATTGTCCGACGGCAGAGTTACATCATGCTCGTCATGACTATGCGGCACACCCGACATGGGCTCAAATCCGTCGAAGTTAAACCCGGTCCACATAGGTCTGATTGTATGTTCCCCTACGGGCTAAACCCTCCGGTTTATATAGACACCGGAGGGGGTTAGGGTTACACAAGGTCGGTTACAAGGGAGGAGATCTACATATCCGTATTGCCTAGCTTGCCTTCCACGTGAAGGAGAGTCCCATCCGGACACGGGACAAAGTCTTCAATCTTGTATCTTCATAGTCCAACAGTCAGGCCACAGGATATAGTCCGGCTGTCCAGAGACCCCCTAATCCAGGACTCCCACAGGTAGTATCATCATACCTAGTTCAATCTCATCACCGGAAAGTCTCTTTACTCGTTTCGTAATGCATCATCCCGTGACTAACTCATTAGTCACATTGCTTGCAAGGCTCATAGTGATGTGCATTACCGAGAGGGCCCAGAGGTACCTCTCCGATACACGAAGTAACAAATCCTAATATCGATCAATGCCAACTCAAGAAACACCATCGGAGACACCTGTAGAGCATCTTTATAATCACCAGTTATGTTGTGACGTTGATAGCACACAAGGTGTTCCTCCGGTATTCGGGAGTTGCATAATCTCATAGTCTGAGGAACATGTATAAGTCATGAAGAAAGCAATAACAGAAAAACTAAACGATCATTATGCCAGGCTAACGGATGGGTCTTGTCCATCACATCATTCTCTAATGATGTGATCCCGTTAATCAAATGACAACTCATGTCTATGGCTAGGAAACTTAACCATCTTTGATTAACGAGCTAGTCAAGTAGAGGCATACTAGGGACACTCTGTTTGTCTATGTACTCACACATGTACTAAGTTTCCAGTTAATACAATTCTAGCATGAATAATAAACATTTATCATGATATAAGGAAATATAAATAACAACTTTATTATTGCCTCTAGGGCATATTTCCTTCACCATGGTGCTCAAAACGCCATTGGAGCCCCGGTTCTAAGCTGTAAAACATGGCCCACTGAACTATCAAGTAGTCATCAGAACGTGCCTGCCAGATGTTCACAACATCCATAGACGACGCTGGAGGGGGTGTGGCACCTAGCGGTGCATCAAGGACATAAGCCTTCTATGTAGAAATGAGGATAATCCTGAAAAGTTAAACCCGGTCCACATAGTTGCTTCCATCATCTTTCAACTTAGCTTTCTCTAGGAACACATTAAAATTCAGGGGAACTACAATGCGGGCCATTACAACACAAATTTCGTAGAGACAATTAAGTCTAAGTTCATGATAATTAGTTCAATTAATCACATTACTAATGAACTCAGACTTAAATCAACATCCCTCAAGTTGTCTAAGTGATACATGATCCAAATCAACTAACCCATGTCCTATCATCACGTGAGATGGTGTAGTCATCAATGGTGAACATCTCCATGTTGATCATATCTACTATATGACTCATGTTCGACCTTTCAGTCTCCTGTGTTCCATGGCCATGTCTGTACATGCTAGTCTCGTCAAGTCTAACCCAAGTATTCTGCATGTATAAAACTGGCTTACACCCATTGTATGCATACATAGAGTCTATCACACCTCATCATCACGAGGTGCTTCGAAATGCCAAACTTTTGCAATGGTGCATACTTGCGGAGAACAAAATTTCTTGAAATTAAGTGAAGGGATCATCTCATAATGCTACCGTTGTCCTAAGCAAAATAAGATGCTTTAAAAAGATAAACATCACATGCAATCAATATGTGACATGATACTGCCATTATCATCTCGTGCCTTTGATCTCCAACTCTAAAGCACTAGCATGATCTCCATCTTCACCGACATAACACCATTATCTCCATCATCGTGTCGTCACATGGTCGTCTTGGCAACTATTGTGTCTACAAGTATTGCTAACGCATAGCAATAAAGTAAAGCAATTACATGGCAATTAACAAATTAAAGACAACCCCATGGCTCCTGTCCGTTGCCGAACTCATCGACATGCAAGTCATGAACCTATTACAACACATGATCATCTAATACATCAACATATATCTCTGTGTCAAATTCTGGTCTGAATTTTCATATGACTGCTGATGATGAGTTGGTTTACTCTATGCTTTTTAGTCTCAATATTTCAACCGTGCAAGTGACTAATTTTCTGTCCTCAGCTATCATGCCCATTCTGGCAACTTTTGTCCCTTGGGCCCATGGATATGGCTTATATAATGATCACACTCAAGTCAGCTTCTCTGTCATAGAAGAAACACATGGGAATCTGTTGATCAATTCTTCCATTACTCAGACTAATAGAGATGGAGAGATAAGTATTGTTGCTCTGCCTTGGATTGATGAGAATATGACACCACATGCGGTTAGTCACTCCTCTGTTGTGATTATTGAGCTGGATGATACCCAGGAGGCTGCCACTATTGATGTTCAGGACTCTGAGATCTCTGTTGATATGAACATGGCTCCCACTAATCTTGTCCAAGCACCTGGTGATGCAACTGTTGTGCTGGGTGACTTGATGACTCCTGGGAATGGACAGATGTCTAACACTGACACGGGCATGCACAATGTACCATATGCGAGCAAAAAAGGGAAGGCCTCTGCTCCCATCTGTGTCTCTGCAGTTCGGCGTAGCACTAGAAGCAATAAATATGATGGTTTCAAGATCCCCTCAATGACTGACAGTAGGGCCAAGCCTTCCAAAGTTAAACCACAAGTGACTCCTAAAGCTCCATCTGGTATTATTATCACTAAGGTTGCTGATGCAGGAACAGAAGAAGTTGCTCCACCACCCCCTACGCACATTCCTGTGATGCAGTTCATTGCCACACAGAAGTGTGCGATCCCTCCTGAGGAACTCTCCACTGAGAAGCTCCTTGCTCCTGAAGATGAGGAAGCTTCTTCTTCCACCTAGTTTACTTTGCGCTGCAATTTCTCTTTATGCCTCTTTTGCGAAACTGGAACGTTTTATGTTGGAATATTCGCGTCCTGAACTCGAATGATAAACAATTGGCTTTATCTAATGCTATTTCGTCTAGTGGTTGTGCGGTGGTTTGTTTGCAAGAAACAAAAAAAACCCTCTTTTGATAATATCTTTATTAAAGCTTGCTGCCCACGTAGATTTGACAAATTTGCTTATATTCCTTCAATTGGGGCTTCGGGTGGTTTAGTCACTATCTGGAACAGTGGCATTTTCGAGGTTACCATTCTTATTGAGGAAGCCTTTGCACAAGTGATTCAATTTAAATCTACTCAATCTGGGCAATGTTAGACTTTGGTAAATATTTATGGCCCATGTCAAGGTGATGCTAGGGTGGACTATACTAATTGGTTGTTAAACTTGCACATACCACCAGACGAAGACTGGATTCTTTTGGGTGACTTTAATTACATAAGGAGCTCGGATAACAGAAATAAACCTGGGGGCAATTTCAATGACATGATCATGTTTAATGACTTTATCCGTACACATGCTTTGATTGAACTCCCCATTAAAGGTCGTTCTTTTACATGGAGTAACATGCAGATAGATCCCCTACTCGAACAGCTTGACTGGTTCTTCACTTCCAATCACTGTACCAACACATATCCAAACTCCATGGTCAAACCCCTTGGAAAGCCGGTCTCTGACCATATACCCTGTGTGGTTACCATGAAACTACTATTCCACGAAGCAATTTGTTCTGATTTGAGTCCTTCTAGGTGCATCACCCCGGCTTTATGGAGGTAGTTTCATCCACTTGGTCTAAACCCTCTAGATGCAATAATGCGGCAGCTTCTATATGCAAGAAGCTTAAATCTCTTCGTTATGCGCTTAAACGTTGGAGTAGAGGTATTTCAAAACTATCTCTGGCTACAGACAATTCTAATAAAACTCTTGAAGAGATTGATGCATTGGAAAATAAACGAGCTCTTTCACTCCTTGAAAAGAACTTTAGAAATATCCTCAAGAAACACCTCCTCCGACTACTGCGCTACCAAAAGGAATATTGGAAGAAGCGTTGCACAATAAGATGGATAAAACTTGGAGATGAATGCCCGAACTTCCTGCAATCTCTAGCAACAGAGAGATACAGAAGAAACAATATCCCAACTCTAACCTTGACAGACGGCACTGAAGTTGAAGATCATGCAGGGAAGGAGGCACTCATATATAACTCTTTCAAGGAGTGAATGGGAAAATCAGGTCAATTCCAAATGAAGTTCGACTTACCCAATATTATAAAACGTTCTGTTAACTTGGATCAACTTACTGCTCCATTCTCCACAGATGAAATTGACTCGGTCAACAAGGAAATGCCTGCCGACAGAGCGCCAGGACCAGATGGATTCACTGGCCTTTTCTTGAAAACTTGTTGGCACGTTATTAAAGATGATTTCTATCAACTATGCCACCAATTCTACAATGGAGACTTAAATATGGAGAGCATAAATGAGGGGTTCATCATGCTGATTCCCAAAATCCCTTCTCCGATAACGGTAAATGATTTCAGACCCATCACATTACTCAATTGTTGTCTCAAAGTGATCACCAAACTTTTGGCCAATAGGCTCCAAAAAATCATCCTACAGCTCATTAACAAAAATTAATATGGATTCATAAAAGGCCAGTCAATCCAAGATTGCCTCGCATGGGCTTTTGAGTATATTTTTCAATACCAAGCTTCTAAAAAGCCAATCATCCTGCTGAAACTGGACTTCGCTAAAGCATTTGATACCATTGAGCATGAACCAATGATGGCCATCATGAGAAGTATGGGGTTCAATGATAAATGGTTACGTTGGATTAATAGCCTATTTACTTCGGGTAAATCTTCCGTGCTTCTTAATGGAACCCCAGGGCAACAATTTCTATGCAGATGTGGTGTATGACAAGGTGACCCCTTGTCTCCACTAATCTTTATACTTGCAGCCGAGCTCCTCCAAGCCGTAGTTAATGATGTGTACCGACATGGTCATATCAGTCTACCATTCCCCAGACAAAACCAGAAAGAGTACCAGGTAATCCAATATGCTGATAGCACACTTCTATTTATGCTAGCATGTGCCACACAGGCTAAACTGATCAAGGAACTTCTCATGGACTATGTCGTCTCGATTGGATTAAAGCTAAATTTTCACAAATCGACCTTAATTCCCATCAACTGCGAGGCTGACCTCACACAACAACTTGCAACAACGTTTGGTTGCACAATAGGCTCTATGCCTTTTACGAACCTTGGGCTACCACTGGGCACGACAAAACCATCAGTCCAAGATCTTATGCCTTTAGTTTGCAAGATGGAAAGGAGAGTCACTGCCACACTCTCCCTCATGTCATATGGCGCCAAATTATCCCTGGTAAACACGATGATCACATCCTTATTAATCTTCCAACTATGCGCCATTCACCTCCCTCCAAAAATCCTAGACCTACTTAACAAACTCAGAAGGCAATGTCTATGGACGAAAAAGATGGAGCAAAAAGACAAATGCAACTATCTGGCTGCCTGGGATCTTATTTGTAAACCCAAAAGAAGCGGTGGGATGGGAGTACTTAATCTTCGGCTGCAGAGTGACGCCCTTCTACTTAAATTCTTACATAAATTCTACAACAAACATGACATACCTTGGTTAGAATTGGTTTGGGAGACATACTACAATGGAAAAATTCCTCATGCGATGGAACCATGTGGCTCCTTTTGGTGGAGAGACGTGTTAAAACTTACACCCATATATCATGGCATCACCAAGGTACATATCAATAATGGTGAAATGGTGCTTCTATGGAAAGATCTATGGCTTGACGACCTGCTCTCGCACTTGCACCCTCGTGCATTCTCCTACACACTCAATGAGGACGTGTCAGTTAAGGATTTCTTGCGCATCACGTCACTCCGTGAAGTGTTTCACCTTCCCTTGTCCATGCAAGCACTCATTGAAGTCAGGAACATGCAACAACTAATTATCCATGTAGGCCAACAAGAATCTGAGCAAACGAAGGACATCTAGAGCTACATCTGGGGAACCAAGGATTTCTCTTCCAGACGATACTACCAATTTTATTACAGAGAAGCCGTAGCACATGCAACCTACCATTGGCTCTAGAAATCCATGGTCACAATGAAAATCAAATTCTTTGGCTGGCTATTGCTCACAAATCGTCTTAACACAAGAAACATGCTCAAGAGAAGACATTACAATATTGGCAACAACTACAACTACATCTTATGTGACTAACCCATTGAAGAATACATAATGCACATGATATTCACATGTCAGTTTAGCACGCTCTGCTGGCAGACCCTCGGGATCCGATGGTCCAATAATCTCAACTCACACCTACAGATGATCGAGCATGCAAAAGCAAACTGGAGGCGTCCCATGTTTATGACAACATTCTTACAGGCCGCTTGGAGCATTTGGAAGGAGAGGAATAACAAACATTTCAGAGGAATCCAGCCTACTCTTCGCTTGTGGATGACTAGATTCAAGGATGACTTATTTTTGCTTCAATATAGAGTCAAGGAGAAGCACAAAGACTTCTTATTCTCCCTCATCCTCTCACTTCCCCACTTGTAATAGTTAGCTCAGTTACCTCTTACATACTTGCACACTCTAGTCATAGTCACATAGCTTTCCTGGGGACGTTCTGCCTACCCCCAACCCACAAAGTGGGAGGGGTTGTAAATGATGTATTTGTAACTTGTTGAGAGTAATTTATACAACAGTGGGAGCCTCTCCCACTGTTCCAAGGTTTAAAAAAACATATATCACATAATGTTTTTCGCCATACCACTATTGGGAAACGTTGCATGGAAAGCAAAAAAAAATCTACGCACATGCAAGATCTTTCCATGGAGATGCATAGCAATGAGAGGGGAGATTGTGTCTACGTACCCTCGTAGACCGTAAGCGGAAGCCTTTAGTAACGTAGTTGATGTAGTCGAACTTCTTCATGATCCAACCAATCAAGTACTGATACGTATCCAACGTATCTATAATTTTTGATTGTTCCATGCTGTTATATTATCATTCTTGGAAGTTTTACAATCATTTTATATCATTTTTTGGTACTAACCTATTGACATAGTGCCCAGTGCCAGTTGTTGTTTTCTGCTTGTTTTTTTCATCGCAGGAAATCAATATCAAACAGAATCCAAATGCAACAAAACTTTTTGTGGAATTTTGATGGACCAGAAGACACCCAATGGGCCGGAGAAGCACCTGGGGGGTGCCCCGAGGGGGGCACAACCCACCAGGGCACGCCTGGCCCCCCCAGGCGCGCCCAGATGGGTTGTGCCCACCTCGGTGGCCTCCCGCACCGCCTCTTTGCTCTAAAAATACCCCAATATTCCAGAAACCTAAGGGGAGTCGACGAAAATCAAATCCAACCGCCGCAAGTTCCAGAACCACCAGATCTAATCTAGACACCATCACGGAGGGGTTCATCATCCTCATTGGTGCCTCTCCGGTGATGCGTGAGTAGTTCATTGTAGACCTACGGGTCTGTAGTTAGTAGCTAGATGGCTTCCTCTCTCTCTCTCTCTCTCTCTCTCTCTCTCTCTCTCTCTTGATTCTCAATACAATGGTCTCTTGGAGATCCATATGATGTAACTCTTTTTTGCGGTGTGTTTGTTGGGATCCGATGAACTTTGAGTTTATGATCAGATCTATGTTTTTATCCAGGAAAGTTATTCGAGTCTTCTTTAATCTCTTATATGCATGATTGCTTATAGCCTCGCATTTCTTTTCCGATATGTGGGTTTTGTTTGGCCAACTTGATCTATTTATCTTGCAATGGGAAGAGGTGCTTTGTGATGGGTTCGATCTTACGGTGCTTGATCCCAGTGATAGAAGGGGAACCGACACGTATGTATCGTTGCTATTAAGGATAACAAGATGGGGTCTATTTCTACATAAATATATCTTGTCTACATCATGCCATCGTTCTTATTGCATTACTCTATTTCTCCATAAACTTAATACACTAGATGCATGTTGGATAGCGCTCGATGTGTGGAGTAATAGTAGTAGATGCATGCAGGAGTCGGTCTACTAATATTGGACGTGATGCCTATATAATGATCATTGCCTGGATATCGTCATGATTATTTGAAGTTCTATCAATTGCCCAATAGTAATTTGTTTACCCACCATATGCTAGTTTTTTCGAGAGAAGCCACTAGTGAAATCTACGACCCCCGGGTCTCTTCTTTATTATATTTGCCTTCGTGATCTATCTTTATTTGCTTTTATTTCCAGATCTATTAGACCAAAAATACAAAAATACCTTTCTGCAATTTTTGTTTATTTATTTTATCTCGCGTTCCCGCGAGATCAATTTATCCAATCTACTACAATTTTATCTATCTTTTTACTCGTGAGGGATTTACAACCCCTCTCTTACGCCGGGTTGCAAGTATATGTTCTTTGTGTGCATGAGCTATTTACGTGGTGTTGCGTGGTTCTCCTACTAGTTCGATAACCTTGGTCTAATCACTGAGGGAAATACCTACCGTTGTTGTGCTGCATCATACCTTGCTCTTTGGGGAAATGCCGACGTAGTTCAAGCAAACATCAAGTACCAAACATACGACACCTCCGTGTTCAGCACACGTTTAGCTCGGTGACATACTCGCCTTCTTGATCCAGCAAGACGGGCAAAGTAGTAGATGAGTTCCGGCAGCACGACCGCGTGGTGACAATGGTGATGCAACTATCTTCGCGGGGCTTCGCCAAGCACTATGAAAATATGACCGAGGATGAACTAGAGGGAGAGGGGCGCCACACACGGCTAGGGAATCATGGTCTGTGTTGCCCCTCTCCCCCCTCTCATATATATAGGTGGAGGGGAGGGGAGGCAGCCCCTAGGGCGCCCCAAGTGGCTAGTGGCTGCCCTAGGGCGCCAGCCTGGCCAAATCCCCCATTCCATATTTGTGCATGGGGGAAGGAAAGGGAGGCTGGCTGCCTTTGGGGTGCCTCCCCCTTCCTTCCCTCCCTCTTTGGTGTGTGGGCAAGGGGTGGAGGGGCGCACCAGCCCCCTTGTTGGCTAGTGTGCTTCCCCCCTTTGGCCCATAAGGCCCACCATTTGCCGGTGGCCTCTCGGAACCCCTTCCGGTACCCCGATAAAATATCTAGTACTTCCGAAACCTTTCTGGTGACTAAATATTATCGTCCCATATATCAATACTTACCTCCGAGCCATTCTGGAGCTCCTCATCATGTCCGTGATCTCATCCGGGACTCCGAACAACATTTGGTCATCAACTCCCATAACTCATACAATATTATATCGTCAACGAACGTTAAGCGTGTGAACCCTACGGGTTCGAGAACTATGTAGACATGACCGAGACACCTCTCTGGTCAATAACCAATAGCGGAACCTAGATGCCCATATTGGTTCCTACATATTCAACGAAGATCTTTATCAGTCGAACCTTATGACAACATACATAATTCCCTTTGTCTATCGGTATGTAACTTGCCCGCGATTCGATCGTCTGTATCTTCCTACCTAATTCAATCTCATTAACGGCAAGTATCTTTACTCGTTCCGTAATACATCATCTCGTAACTAACTCCTTAGTCACTTTGCTTGCAAGCTTCTTATGATGTGTATTACCGAGAGGGCCCAGAGATACCTCTTCGATACACGGAGTGACAAATCCTAATCTCGATTCATGCCGACTCAACAAACACCTTCGGAGATACCTGTAGAGCATCTTTATGATCACCTAGTTATGTTGTGACATTTGATAGCACACAAGGTATTCCTCCGGTATCCGGGAGATGCATGATCTCATAGTCGAAGGAATATGTATTTGACATTAAGAAAGCATTAGCAATAAACTGAATGATCATATGCTAAGCTAACAGATGGCTCTTGTCCATCACATCATTCTCCTAATGATGTGATCTCGTTATCAAGTTACAACACATGTCTATGGTTAGGAAACCTTAACCATCTTTGATCAACGAGCTAGTCTAGTAGAGGCTTACTAGGGACACGGTATTTGTTTATGTATCCACACATGTATTTAAGTTTCCAATCAATACAATTCTAGCATGAATAATAAACCTTTATCATGAATAAGGAAATATAATAATAAAAACTTTATTATTGCCTCTAGGGCATATTTCCCTCAGTCTCCCACTTGCACAAGAGTCCATAATCTAGTTCACATCGCCATGTGATTAACACCCATAGTTCACATCGCCATGTGATTAACACCCAAATAGTTTACTAGAGTCAATAATCTAGTTCACACTGCCATGTGATTAACACCCAATCAGGGTCTGCGGGGCCACCAGGCGGGCGCAACTCACCTGGGCACGCCAGGAGGGGGCGCGCCCTAGTGGGTTGTGCTCACCCAGGGGCCCCCCTCCGGTGGTTCTAGGCTCCAATATTTTTTCTTTTATTCCATAAAAATTGTCCAAAAAGTTTCGTTGCATTCCGAGAACTTTTATTTCTGCACAAAAACAACACCATGGTAGTTTTGCTAAAAGCAATGTCAGTCTGGGTTAGTTTCATTCAAATCATGCAAATTAGGGTCCAAAACAAGAGGAAAAACATTAGGAAAAGTAGATACGACGGAGACCTATGAACTCCCCAAGCTTAAACCTTTTCTTGTCCTCAAGCAATTCACTTGATAAACTGAAAGTGGAAAAGAAAAACTTTTACGAACCTGTTTGCTCTTGTTTACGTAAATAATCTTAAGTAGCACCCAAGTTTTCAGCAAAGATCATTACTAACCATGTTGACAATTGATACGTCACCAATGTATCTACTTTTCCAAACACTTTTGCCCTTGTTTTGGACTCTAACTTGCATGATTTGAATGGAACTAACCCGGACTTACGTTGTCTTCAGCAGAACTACCATGGTGTTATTTATGTGCAGGAGCAAACATTCTCGGAATGACCTGAAACTTCACGAAGACACTTTTCAGAAAATAAGAAAAATACCTGCCAAAGATGAAGGCCGGGGGGCCCACCACCTTGCCACAAGGGTGGGGGCGCGCCTGCCCCCTAGGGCGCGCCCCCTACCTCGTGGGCCCCCTGTTGCCTCTCCGACTCCAACTCCACCTCCATATATTGAGTTTCGGGGAGAGAAAAATCAGAGAGAAGAAATCATCGCGTTTTATGATACGGAGCCGCCAAGCCCTAAAACCTCTCGGGAGGGCTGATCTGGAGTCCGTTCGGGGCTCCAGAGAGGGGAATCCGTCGCCATCGTCGTCATCAATCATCCTCCATCACCAATTTCATGATGCTCACCGCCGTGCGTGAGTAATTCCATCATAGGCTTGCTGGATGGTGATGGGTTGGATGGGATCTATCATGTAATCGAGTTAGTTTTGTTAGGGTTTGATCCCTGGTGTCCACTATGTTCTGAGATTGATGTTGCTATGACTTTGCTATGCTTAATGCTTGTCACTAGGGCCCGAGTGCCATAATTTGAGATGTAAACCTATTATGTTTTCATCAATATATGTGTTCTTGATCCTATCTTGCAAGTCTATAGTCACCTATTATGTGTTATGATCCGTTAACCCCGAGGTGACAGTAATCGGGATACTTACCGGTGATGACCGTAGTTTGAGGAGTTCATGTATTCACTATGTGTTAATGCTTTGTTCCGGTTCTCTATTAAAAGGAGGCCTTAATATCCCTTAGTTTTCATAAGGACCCCGCTGCCATGGGAGGGTAGAACAAAAGATGGCATGCAAGTTCTTTTCCATAAGCACGTATGACTATATTCTGAATGCATGCCTACATTATATCAATGAACTGGAGCTAGTTCTGTGTCACCCTAGGTTATGACTGTTACATGATGAACCGCATCTGGCATAATTCTCTATCACCGATCCATTGCCTACGAGCTTTCCATATATTGTTCTTCGCTTATTTACTTTCCTGTTGCTATTGCTATCATCACTACAAAATACCAAAACCATTACTTTTACTACTGTTGCCTTTTGCTACTGTTATCCCTACTATCATATTACCTTGCTACTAAACACTTTGTTGCAGATATTAAGTTTGCAGGTGTGGTTGAATTGACAACTCGGCTGCTAATACTTGAGAATATTCTTTGGCACCCCTTGTGTCGAATCAGTAAATTTGGGTTGAATACTCTACCCTCGAAAACTGTTGCGATCCCCTATACTTGTGGGTTATCAACAATAACTCTTAAAAATTATATTAGCTCATATCAATGGCATAATCAACTAGCGAGCAATAATAAGATATCTCAAATGACAACACTTTGTCAAAACAACAATGATATAATATGACAATAGTGGTATCTCGCTAGCCCTTTCTAAGACCTTAAAACATAAATGCAGAGCACCTCCAAAGTTCAAGTAGTGACTAAAAAAATTACTAGGGTATGTCTTAGCGCTCCACCCTCCTAGCGCCGACGGCCACTTCGGCCCCGGCGGCCACCCAGCTCCTACCAGTGGCCACTCTGTCCTTGGTAGCCACCCTTCCCTCAAGATGTCACCTTTTGCTCTCAACTTCGACTGTGGGAAGAAGTTTCAAGTGGAGATGAGGACCAATTTTGGTCACCCCATGGTCTTCTCTCCGGGCTTTCATCAAAAGCAGTTCACCATGGTGGTTTCGTTTTGCCGTGCATCTTTCAAGCTTGATGTGCACACGGTTAGTGTCTCACTTCTTGCCATGTTTGGTGGCTATGCCCAAGGTTTTCGTGTTCATTTCCTTCGAGATAGATCTTACAAGTTCTCAGTAGCCTCTAAGTCCGTAGGTTTTGAGATCTATAATGTGGGTCGTATCATTGAAAAGGATTTTGAAATGGTTTTTAGCCTTTGGAACTTTGGTGGCCCAAACTGGCGCCGGGAGGAAGCTCTTTACTATGATGAGCTTGACAAAGAATGGACTATGGTTGGTAGGGCTAGTAACGCCATTGTTCCTCACTCCGGTGATCACCGGAGCTACTCCACGGTGGTCAGAGACGGTAGATCAGTCTTCGAGCGGTTATCGGGGCCCAATCATGAGGGCAATATTCAGAGCATTAACCACAATTCATCACAGCATAATTCCACCCCAGTCAGGCCTCAATTGGGGCACAATGATGTGCAACATACCATTACACGTAATCACGTGGTTTGTCATGCATGTGGGGCCAACGGCCACTTCGCTCGTTTTTGCACCGTTCCAATATTGGCTGGGCTTTGGCCTTTTATACCTTTTAGTACTTTCTCGAGCCCACCAGAGAATGCTTGGGCTGATGGAGAGGTTGAGTCTTGGTTTCACTGTATTGGGCCGGCGGCACAGACTAGGCAGGTGTCATCATTTAAGGAGCTGGTCAAGGATTTTTTCCCAAATTTCCAGCCAAGACCGTCGCATGCCTCCTCGCATTCCACTACACCTGCCCACTCCATCTCCTCCCCTGCTACCACCTCCACCTCTGCCCATGCATCGACAAGCTCGCCTTCGCTGCCATTGCTGTCGTAGAGGGCTCTGGTCGCCTCCCTGCCAGAGCCGACGGAGATGGACAATATCCCCATCGATCCTCTACCTTTCGTCCCGCATGGCTTCCAGGTTCAGGCGATTGAGGGACGAACTGGGGTTTCTCGGGCAATAGTGCCTCATCGTCCCAGAAGGCACGAGGACTGGGCGATTGCCAATATTCATCCGCACCCGGACGAGGTATTTTTTCCTAATGTTCGTGAAGTTCTGGAAGAGTTTATTCAAGGAGATGCTCAAGTTGGATTCAGGGAAATTCAACCATGCCCGTTTGGAGAGGCATATGTGTAGTTCAGACACGTCAGAGATAGGGATAGGTTCATCCAGCAGGGTCCGCATGCTTTCGGAGATGTATTCATCTCTTTTAACGAACACAATGAGGGCAGAAATTGGCGCAGGGTTCATTTAAATAGGACTTGCTGGTTGCTCTTTGTGGCTGTTCCTTTTGATTTTTGCAACACTGAAGATATTGCGTCTGCTATTTCCAAAAGGGAAAAGATCATTAGTTGGGAGAAAGAGGATGTGCTCAAAGGTAAAATCTTAGTTAAAGCCAGAGTGACAGAGCTGGATGAGATCCCTAAGAGCATAAGATGGTCTGAAGGAGAGAAGTTTGAAGAAGACTCCTGGACTTGCTCTGTTGAAGTGCTGCTGGAGGAAATGATGGGTGGTGGGCCGGCTGATGAAGACCCCATTCCACCTGATGGTGTGGACCCACACCCCATACCACAACATGCAAATGACTTTCCAGGTTTCCAACCTCTTCCCAACCATAATATTCATGCCCAAAATGAGGACTGGGATGCTTGGGAGGAGCAAGCAGAGCAAGATCACCACTGGGCTTTTACTCAACCAAAGCATATTCAGCCACAACAGCAACAAGTTGTAATTCCTACATTACCAGAGGAGGGGGCACCTAATAGTAGCATTCAACAACTGTGTCACTATCTGATGGTTTGCATTCCATTACTCACTCTGCTAGTGAAGAGGTCAATCAGGGAGTACAAGTTCCTCAATTTGGTCAAGGACTGTTAAACATTGCATTAGCCTATAATGCAATTGAAGAAGAGGAGGAACAAGTGCCTCAGAACAATTTGGACAATGTCCAGCAGCAGAATCTAGTCTTAGAGCCTGCTTTGGTAACTCAACTTGCTAATGCTGAGCCCCAACTAGATTTACATATGGGCCACATGACTGATGATCCCACTGATGGTAGAGAAAAGGAAGTAACTGGTAATTCTGTGCCTAAATGAACATAGTCAGTCAGAATGAGGCAGTGAGAGATTTTACTACTGCCGATGCATTTGTTGCTGCCAGGCCTATGCCTGGAGCAACTGTCACTGTTCCACACACTCTGCTTCCTGAGGAGAAGGGCAAGGAAGATGTCCCAATTCCACATGTTGGCACATCTTCAGATCCTAATAATAAAGGTAACTATGGATCTTATTCATTGCCAAGCTCTCCTTCTATGTTTGATTTACATGAAATAGCTCAGAATCATGCCTTGGAAATTATTGATCATGCACATTTAATGACTGAAGAAGGACTTGACCTCTGGATTAAACATTTTGCAACAGCAACACAAGGAGCTGCAAACACCTTCAAAATTGAAATACCAATAAGTTGGTTCAACTTCATAATACATTTGTTGTTGACTCTTGATAAGTTTGGTTGGACAATGCACTTACTAAAGTTTGATGTGTGGAAAATGTTGACTGCCAATTGTAAACAAGAGGAAACTATGCTCTTTCATATACCTGATGGATGTTCTACTTCCCAGGCACCAACTTGCAAACATCTCTTTCTGGGGTAGAATAAGGAAAATGAAGGTGTAAGTCCAGCAGCACACTCCTCTAGTGGAGCTGGCAGTCCTCTACAACAAGTCTCCCCAAACAAATTTCTTCCACTAGGTGAGGCTATTTCAAGGAGGAGGAGGGAAAAGGAGCCTCTGGTAGAAACTGAGGTAAGAAGGAGTGACAAGATTAAGAAAGATAACATGGGATATAGAAGAAAATCTTGTGATGCTAAATCCTGTTTACCATGTAATGCTATTCCACCAGTTATTCGGAATTCTGTGGTGAAAAACCTAACTAGGTCTTTCTGTAAGGTTGCTGAGGATGAACTTCAAGGAAAGCTGTCCAAGAAGCCTAAAAATAAGGGGTAGGAGGAGGTGGCCAAGGTCAGGACTGCAATGCAAAGATTGTATGATGATGAGAAGAACACACCAGATGAGCTGGAATAGCAGAGTGGCCTGTTGTTCTCTCTTGGAATGTCCTTTCTATATGTTTGCAGTAAATCCTAAGATCAGAACTGGTTCCATAGTGCATGATTATCCTGAAAGACATCTTTTGTTCCTGGACTGTAATAGATTGGTATGTAAACGGTGGTACCCTTTTGTGGGAATGACTTGTGATGTTCCTGTTACCATCAATGCTCTGCTTATGCATTACTTGTTACTTTGGCATGGGCTTCACTTTACTCCTGTGCAATGCTTGTATGATGGGACTACTTGTATTACAAATGCTCTATCTGAGATTCAAAGTAGAATCAATTATTGGGATAGTCACCAGGGGTTGGACCTGGGTGTACAAAGACACATACTTCTGGTTTTCAATGAATAACAACAGAACCTGGAATATACTGAACTAGAATGTGAGAGGGATTAATTCTTCAGATAAGTGGCTGGCTATAAGGCAGAAAGTGGAAGAAAGTGCTGCTGGAATTGTGTGTTTGCAGGAAACAAAGAGAGAGTTCTTTGATTTAACATATTACATAAAGTTTGCCCACATAGATTTAATAAATTTGAATACTTACCCTCTATTGGGGCATCTGGTGGCATCCTCACTACTTGAAATGGAGCTTTATTCACTGGAGAGTTGATGTTCCAAAATAAGTTTTCTCTATCCATTCAGTTCACATGCAACACTTCCTCCAAGTCTTGGATTCTCACAAACATCTACGGGCCTTGCAATCATGAAGATAAGATTGAGTTCATTGAATGGTTTGGTAATATTCAAATGCCTAGTGATGTAGACTGGATTATCATGGGTGATTTTAATTTCATTAGAAAACCTGAGGACAGAAATAAACCTGGGGGTGATGTTAATGAAATGCTCATGTTTAATGAAGCTATTAGTGAACTTGGTTTGATTGAACTACCCCTAAAAGGCAGACAATTTAGCTGGAGTAACATGCAGGACAGCCCCCTACTTGAGAAGTTAGACTAGTTTTTCACATCAGCTGCTTGGATGACCAGCTATCCAGATTCCATTGCTCTACCCATGGCTAAACCTATTTCTGACCACCTTCCTTGTATGATCAAAATTGGCACAATTATTCCGAAGTCAAAAGTGTTCAGGTTTGAAAATTATTGGCTTAACCACACCTCCTTCAAGCAAGTGGTTCAAGCTGCTTGGAACATTCCAGTGGGACACACTGACTGTGCAAAGAAGATTAATGCAGAGTTCAAGAATGTTAGAAGAGCACTCAAGCTATGGGCAAAATCCTTATCTTGTCACAAAAAGCAAATTGCAGAGCTGAATGATGTTATTTTCCTTTGGGACTTAATAGAGGAATACAGGGATTTGTCAGTGTTTGAAACACATTGCAGAAACATGCTAAAGGAATCCTTATTAATAGTGCTCAACAATCAGAAAATTTATTGGAAACAAAGAGGAAAAATTAAAGGGGTGAAGTTTGGAGATGAGAACACAAAATTCTTTCATACAAAAGCCTCTATTAATCACAGACACAATCAAATTGCCATGCTGGTAAACAAAGACCAAGTTGAAGTCACAGATCATGAAGGAAAGGCAACAATTTTATGAGAAGCATTTAAGAGTAGATTGGGGCAGTCCAATGGACATTCTATGCACTTTGATCTAAATGATTTATATGAAAACACAGTGGATCCACATATATTCATTGATTTGGAAAAACCTTTTACTTAGGAAGAAATTGAAGATGTGGTCACAAATCTGCCAAATGATAAATCACCAGGCCCAGATTGTTTTAATAATGAGTTTCTCAAGAAATGTTGGGATATAATCAAAGCAGATGTCATTGAACTTATTATGGCTTTTCATGTTGGGGATGTAAATCTTGAGAGTATCAACTCATCTTTCATCACTCTAATCCCTAAAAAAGAAGTGCCACTTACTCCAAATGACTTTAGACCAATTTATCTGCTCAATGAAGTGCTGAAGATCATTACAAAACTTCTGGACAATAGATTGCAAAGGGTTATCTTGCAAATGGTACATATCAATCAATATGGCTTCCTTAAGGATAGGGTGATACAGGACTGCTTAGGATGGGCTTATGAATATATTCACCAATGCCACAAGTCAAGGGAGGAAATTTTAGTTATTAAACTGGATTTTGAAAAGGCTTTCGATACAATTGAACATGAAGCAATCTTTGATATTTTAAAAGCCAAAGGTTTTGGTGACAGATGGATTTCATGGATGAAAGCTCTTTTTTCAACAGCATCATCTTCTGTTTTACTGAATGCAGTACCAGGGAAAAAATTACATCAAAAGAGGAGTGAGACAGGGGGACCCCTATTCTCCTTTAATATTTGTGCTTGCTGCTGACCTGTTGCAATCTATTCTTAACAAAGCAATGAGGTTAAACCTACTCTCTGCACCACTTCAAGTCAGCTCTTTCCCTCATTTCCCAATAGTGCGGTATGCAAATGACACTCTGGTGATTATGCAAGCAGATACTAGACATCTCTTCTGTCTGAAGGCCTTACTCAATACTTTTGCTTCTGTAACAGGGCTCAAAGTAAATTATGGGAAGTCATTTCTGGTTCCTCTAAACATCACTGAAGACAGGCTTGAATTATTCACAAACACACTACAATGTGCCAGAGGGCATTTCCCTTTCACCTACCTTGGCCTTCCATTGGGAATATACAAACCCACAGTGGAACAATGTTTACCTCTTGTTAACAGGATTGCAAAAAGATTGGCAGGTATTTCTATCTTCATGACTCAGGCAGGCAAATTGCTCCTTGTCAAATTAGTGCTCACTTCTTTGTCAGTATTCTTCATGAGTTGTCTGGATATCCCAATCACAATAAAGAAAGAGATAATAAAATACCTAAGACACTGTCTTTGGAGAGGCCCTGACATGGAAGACCGCAGACCTGCTTTAGTAGCTTGGCACACTATGTGTAGGCCCAAAGATCAGGGAGGTCTAGGTGTTTTGGATATATACACCCATAACAAAACCCTTCTAATGAAGAATTTGCATAAATTTTTCAACAGACATGACATACCATGGGTCAACTTGATATGGGAAAGTTACTACAGTGATGGAAAATTACCAGGTGACAACATGGTGGGTTCTTTTTGGTGGAAATAAAATTTAGCCCTTATTGATAATTACAAAGCTATTGCTAGATGCAATGTGGGAGATGGAGTCAGTGCTTATTTTTGGGATGATCTATGGCAGCAGGCAGTACTCAAACACAAATTCCATCACCTATATTCCTTTGTGAGAAATCCATAGTTGGACATACAACAGGTGCTGCAGACAGAATACCTTCAGGATCTTTTCTTCCTCCCACTGACAACAGAGGCATATGAGGAATTCTTGGAAATGGAGGACATTTGCATCTCTATGAGGCAATCTGATTTCCTGGGTTCTTTGGACACATGGAGTTACATTCGGCGAAATGAAATATATTCATCCATCAAAGCATATAAAGTGTTAATAGGACACAAGCAAACTCCTCACTTCAACTAGATTTGGCAAAGCTCATGTCAGCCAAAGCACAAAGTATTCTTCTGGCAACTGCTTCATGACAGAGTTAATACAAGAAACCTACCTAGAAGAAAGAATTTTGTGTTGGAAGCATACAACTGTGCAGTTAGTGGATGTCAACAGGAAGAAACACTTCATCATCTCTTTTGGGGATGTCCCTTTGTGCAACAATGCTGGGACCTTATTTGTCCAACAAGAACACCAAACCTGTCAGTGCTGGAAGCATTCCAAGATCTCAAGGTCAAATTAAATTATCCTTTTTACATGGAGATCATCATTCTTGGAGCATGGGCCATCTGGATAACCAGAAACAATAAAATTTTCGAAAGCATTGCACCATCTTTCCAAGGATGGAAGTTCATTTTCCTGGAGGAGCTCAAACTTTTAAGGTTCAGAATGAAGAAAAAGCATGAAAGACAATTCTCTCTTTGGCTTGAGGCCATGTTGTAATTTTCTTTTCTTTTCATAGCCTAGTTCTTTTTTTTTTCTCTGTTTCTATGGGCTTATCTCAAGCCTTTAAGACTACTTGTTACCTTGCACTTTTATTTATAAAAATTGTAGTGGGGTTTTACCCTACTGTTTATAGTCAAAAAAAAACATTATTATTTATGGTAGAAAAGATCCAGACATGATGCACCCAACATTAGCTATACACAATGCATGAGGATGACAATAGTGCTCTCAAATCTGGCGCTTATTTGAGAAGGTGATGACATAACCTAAAAGTAAATAGATAGTCCCTTCACAGAGGGAAGCAGTGATTTGCAGTGGTGCCAGAGATCAATTTTTTTAAATAGATATAAATGAAATTTTGAGAAATGCACCCTTCCTGTTTACTTCGGGACCATTAGTTATCGGTATCTTCCATGCTAAACAAATTAGTGGCGGTTCCCAAGCGATAAAAGTAAAGGTTTACTCCCCCCCACCAACAAACACACTCCACGACTAGCCGAATCCATGGGTACCGTCCATACCAACAACAATCCTGGGGGAGTTTTGTTTAATTATTTACAATCTTGAATTCGCGACTAGGAATCCCTATTACCGCCCCTCTCATGCAAGGAAGAGTGAATAAACACTCATCATGAGAATAACCCGTTTAACATGGAAGATGTTGACTACCTCCTGTCGCTCTATGAACAATCCAGGCACACAAAAACGGATGTTTATTTGAAGTTTTTAGAGGTGGCACATGCAAATTTACTTGGAACGGCAGGGTAATACCGCATATATGTAGATATATGGTGGACTCATCTGGAATAACTTGGGTTTTGGGATTTTGATGCACAAGCAGTATTCCCACTTAGTACAGGCAAAGGCTACCAAATAGGTTGAGAAGCAGCCATCTAGAGAGCGAAAATGGTCATGAACATGCATTATGCATAAGTAACATTGAATACTAGCATGAGTAGGATATGAACACCATGAACATAAATATCATAGAGGCTATGTTGGTTTTTCTTTAACTACATGCACGAACATGTGCCAAGTCAAGCCACTCAAACATTCGGAAGAGGATACCATATCATCATACTACATCACAATCATTTTAACGCAATGTTGATATCCAAGATAAATCATTATCCACTCCTAGCTACTTAAGCATGGCATGAGAAACTATAATCTCTAAGGGTCATTGCAAACATGTCTAATCATAATAGGATGAATCATGGATACTAGGTTAAACAAATTTACAAAAACAGAACAAGTTGAGTTCATACCCGTTTCTCTCTGCCACAGCCAGCTCATGAAATATCATCATTATTGCCTTTCACTTGCACGACCGAATGATATGAAAATAATAATAATGCAAGAGTGCCATGGACTAAGCTAGAATCTGCAAACAATTTATTCAAAAGGAGAAGACAAGGTAATATGGGCTCTTCGTTAGATTAACAATAATGCGTATGAGAGCCACTCAACATTTTCATCGTGGTCTTCTCCTCAGTATGACTCAATAAACTAAAAAGAAATTCAGAGAAACACACTGAAATATTTTTGGAGTTTTTATTTTTTTCTAAAAGAAGGCAAATTAAAGAAGGAAAAATAAAAACGAGAAAAATTATTTACACGGGAGAGCTCCCAACAAGCAAAAGAAGAATCGAGAAATCCTTTTGGGTTTTCTTTTTAATACTACTGCAACTAACTACACTAGAAAGAAAAACCGAAAAGAAGCAAGGAACATTTTTTGGATTTTCTCAAAGTTTTTCAAACACACAAGAAGAAGGCAAGAAAATAAATTTAACATGGATATTACAATGAAAAAGTGTGGACACCGACAATTGGAATGAAATATGTAAACATGAATGTAATGTCGGTGGAAATACTTACTCCCCCAAGCTTAGGCTTTAGGCCTAGCTTGGTAATCACCACTCAAAGAAGCCATCATGACCCATGTTGAAATGCTGGGGAGCGGGCACCTAAGCATCCCACTCTAGAGGTTCCTCCTCTACTGCTGTCTTGGCGTTCCGGTAGGCAATGATATACTCTAGCATGATCCGGTATCCGCCCCTGGCAATAGGATCAAACAAAGCAGGTGCAGTCAATGGAATAACATCGCGAGTATTTTCACTAAAAACCATGTTATAAGGAACATCAATGGTGGTGTTCTCACCATCAATAAAGTGATGGTCAGCCATCGCCTGGCGATCTAAGTCAACCTTGGGCAAGCGATGCTCATGTTGGCGTATTTGAATGTTGAAATGACTCGCTAAACGAGTCACATAAATACCGCCATGAATTTTACCCTTGGGTCTGTTAAGGTGCAGGAGACATGCCACAATAACTCCTAAGCTATAAGTGTTATCGCCATAGAGTGTGCGGCGTAAGACAGCGAAATCAGGAGCACTAAGTGCACCGACCTTCTCTCTAGCAAGTAAACACTTGGCAATGAATAAGATAAAATAATGCACTGAAGGAAACTACAAGCTAGTGGCGGTGACACTCGACACCCCTCTCTCATCTCCCACTAACAGAGTATGATAAAAGCACTCGAACTCTGCAGGCCTAGGCTCTCTTATTTCCCCGTCGGAAGGGGTCAAACATATATCACAAAATTCAGTAAGTGGTATCTGACGGGTTTCAACATATAGATTAAACTGCACCTCAGGAGGGTTATTCCTACTCATAAAATGAAAACTTTGCACAAAGGAATTTGTAAGGAGATGATATTGTTCACACTCAGCTGCGATGAAGTTGGTGAGGCCAGCATTAGCAGCAAAAAGTGTGAACTCTTGACAGATTCCAGCTCCATCCATGAAGGGGTTGTGTGGCCATTCGCACAGGCGCATGTCTGCCATCCTCCTAGTATGGAGGTTGCTATCTAATGACTCCCCAATGAGTCCCTTGGAGATCTTCTTGGAAGCAAACTTCCTAAAGAAACTCATCTTTTTCCTATGAACAAAATTCTGAAATTTTTAGTTCACAAATTTTTTCTCAACAGAACTTCACAAGATTGATAGCAACTACTCATAAGCATGCATAGAGGCTATATCAAGCATTAAAACTACTTAAAAGTCTAAGAATTTGACATGCAAGCTTATCTATAGCAGCACCAAGAGTAGCTAATTATTCAAAATATAAACCACTAAAGCAAAAGCTAATTGGACCAATGGAGGAGTCACATACCAAGTAGCAAACCCCCAAAACAGTTTTGGAAACAGAGCTTCGAGCAAAGAGATCGAAATTTGCGGGTTTGAGAGCAAGAACACGAGAGAGAGAGAGATAGATAGAGAGAGAGAGATAGATAGAGATAGAGATAGAGAGAGGGGAGAGAGAGCAATGGTGAATTTTTTCTGGAGGTAGGTGATGACATGGGCTAAAGAGATAAGTGAGGGAGCCCATGTGGGGACCACAACCCACTAGGGCACACCCCCCTCTGATGTTATTTGCATAAAAAAATCTTAAATATTTAGAAAAAATCATATTAAATTTTGAGGGCATTCTGAGAACTTTTATTTTTAGGTCATTTTTATTGCCCGGGAAACTCAAAAAAGGGGATAAACATGGAATTTTATTTTATTTAACTAAGAAAAACAGAAAACAAAAGGTAAATACAGAAAGTAGTGGCTACTAAATTCATCAACTTCATACCTCTCAAAAATGATCCATTAATAAGGTTGATCAAGTCTTATTAACAACCACTTTCGATTAGCATGAAACCGAAGAACTTTCATAAAACACTATGTTACCTCAACGGGGATATGCACGTCCCCAACAATAAGCATTTCATACTTATTTTTGGCAGTAGGTAGAGGTAGTTGAAAACTTCCAATAGTGATTGTCGGAGATTTTTCAATAACATTAATACCATTCACTTGGAATTGTTTCTTTGGAAAGTGCACCGTCTGCTCATTACCATTGATATGAAAAGTGACCTTGCTTTTATTGTAGTCAATAACAACCCCTGCAGTATTCAAGAAGGGTCTACCGAGGATAATCGACATGTTTTCGTCCTCGGGCATCTCAAGTATAACAAAGTCAGTTAAGATAGTAACATTTGCAACAAAAACGGGCACATCCTCACATATACCAATAGGTATAGCAGTTGATTTGTCAGCCATTTGCAAAGATATTTCAGTAGGTGTGAGTTTATTCAAATCAAGTCTTTTATATAAGAAGAAAGTCATAACACTAACACCGGCTCCTAAATCACACAAAGCAGTTTTAACATAGTTTATTTTGATGGACCAAGGTATAGTTGGTATTCCAGGACCTCCAAGTTTTTTAGGCACTCCATCCTTAAAAGAATAATTAGCAAGCATGGTCAAGATTTCAGCTTCAGGTATCTTTCTTTTAACAGAGATGATGTCTTTCATGTATTTTCCATAAGGTGCCATCTTTAAGATATCGGTCAAACGAGTGCACAAAAAGATAGGCCTAAGCATTTCAGCAAGGTGTTCAAATTCTTCATCATCTTTCTTCTTAGTTGATTTAGGTGGAAAGGGCATGGGTTTTTGAACCCATGGTTCTCTTTCTCTTCCATGTTTTCTTGCCACAAAATCTCCTTTATCATATCTTTTATTTTTAGGTTGTGGGTTATCAAGATCAATAGCTGGTTCTATCTCAACATCATTAGCTGGTTCTTTATCATTGTTTGGTTGAGTGTATTCATGAACATCCTCATTGTCTTTTTCATTGTCACTAGGTGAATGTTCATTACCAGATTGATTTTCAGCATCAGAAATAGAAACATCATTATTAGCTTCAGGAGGTTTTTCTATCTCAAGTTCACTAGAGATGTGCAAAGTCCTGTCATTTTTTCTTTTCTTCTTCCTTTTGGTAGGACTAGATGCATAAATATTAATTCTTCGAGAGTCTTGTTCAATTCTTTTTGGGTGTCCCTCAGGATAAAGTGGTTCTCGAGTCATTTTACCTCCTCAATCTAGTCATTACTCTAACAACATGATCATTGATATTATTATTCATTTCATCTAGCAACTCTCTTTGGGATTTAGCAGCTTGTTCTAATTGAGTTTGAACCATAGAAGCATGTTTTCCTACACCTCTAACATCATTTGAGATTCTGAATAACAATTCACTCAAGCGAGCAATCATATCAGAATTGTATTTCAAGTGTTTCATAACATTTGCATTGAACTGATCTTGTTTTCCAATGTAGTTATCAAACTCATAAAGGCATTGACTAGGATGTGTATTATGAGGGTTGTCACTATCATTGAATTTAATTAGATTTTACCTCCACCACCTTGGATGGTGGTGTTTCAAGCCCATTTATTTCTTCAATAGGAGGTAAATTTTTGACATTCTCAGCTTTAATACCTTTTTCCTTCATACATTTCTTTGGCTCTTGCATATCTTCAGGACTGAGATATAAGATACCCCTCTTCTTCGGAGTTAGTTTAGGCAGTGGTTCAAGAAGAGTCCAATCATCATAATTTTTCAATATGTTATTCAATAATTCTTCATCTTGTTCAACAGTTCGTTCCCTAAAAACACAACTAGCACAACTATCTAGGAAGTCCCTAGAAGCATCTGTTAGTCCATTATAGAAGATATCACGTATTTCATTTTTCTTGAGAGGATGATCATGCAAAGCATTAAGAAATTGGAGAAGCCTCCCCCAAGATTGTGGGAGACTCTCTTCTTCAATTTGCACAAAGTTAAATATTTCCTATAAGGCAGCTTGTTTCTTATGAGCAGGAAAATATTTCTCAGAGAAGTAATAAATCATATCCTGGGGACTACGCACACAACGAGGAGCAAGAGTATTATACCAAATCTTAGCAACACCCTTTAATGAGAACAGAAATAACTTGAGAATATAATAGGAGCGAATCTTCTCATCATGAGCAAATAGGGTGGCTATATCATTTAGTTTAGTGAGGTGTTCCACAACAAATTTAGTACCATGGAAAAGGATCAGATTCAACCAAAGTAATTGTAACATCCCAAATTTTCAATTTGGAATGTTATACATTAGATCATCATGCATATCTTATTTTTCTTGCATTTTGGTCGATCCTAGAAATTTCACGCAACTCAAGGACCTTCAGAGAGAGTTGGAGATTTCGTTATTTTCATATTTGAGAGTTTTCTCGAATTTGAAAAGAGGATCATTTGATTTATTTATTTTGTCTTCAATTATTTTTCCGATATCAAAATATGAGAGAGGGAATAATATGACTTTCCCAAAATATAGGAAAATGAAGATTTAATAAATAGATCAAATTTTGTTTGCCGGAGTTTTTTTGCTTTTTATTTGGATAGGGAAAAATGCGCGTTTTCAAAAAATTTCATTTTAGGTCCGTAGAAAAGTTCATTTTGTTCGACTCGTTTTTAGGATTCGGAGAAAATTTACTTTAGAATTTTTGGAGTTCGTTTAGATTTTCTTTTCTTTTGTTTTCTGCGCGCGAAACCATTTAAAAAAAAGTGAGCCAGGCCAGCCGGGCCAAAGGCCCAGCCAGCCGGCCGCCCTCCCCATCTGCGCGCGTGCGCAGGCGCCAGGCGCCAGTGCGCCAGGCCGCCGCCTCGCCTCTAGCCAAGTCTGGCTTGGACTCTAGGCCGTAGCCCCTCCCCATTCCTTTGTTTTGTTTTTCTTTCCTAGTCTATTTCTTGTCCCCTACCCCAAGTAAATCCCCCCCTCACCTATATAAATACCCCCACACCCCCCCCCCT
>NC_041386.1:524434542-524455851 GCF_002162155.2 Triticum dicoccoides | reverse complement strand
CCCCACACCGAACCCCAAGCCTCTCACCACCCCGCGCCTCCCCAAGCCGCGCCCCACCCCGCGCCCCTCACCACCGCTGCCGCGCCCCTCACCACCGTCGCCGCCGCCCTAGCACACCGCCGTCGCCACCGTTCGCCCCGCCTCGCCGGAGGTAGCACCGCGCCTCTCTTTTTCTTCCCCGCGGTTCGGTTCTTTTAAAAGAAACAGTTCCGTTTTTCTTTTCCGGTTTTTCTCTCCGATTCTTCGTTTCGGTTTCTTTTCCGAAACCCTAGATCGGTTTTACGTTTTATTTTTCGGTTTCTTTCCCGAAAACCCTAGATCAGTTTTCGTTCTTCTTTCGGACCGTTCGTCTCAACGAACGTGATCAACATGATCACCGATTATTACCGGTTAACGATGCCCGTTTGTTTAACCGTTCGTCTCTTTCTTTTCGTTGGATTTATTCCGCGATCGCGATCTCAGATCCGATCTTCGTTCTAGTTTATCTTCTCGCCCGTTTATCAGAATCAGGTGATTCAAGCGCCTGGAGTTTCATTTCGAAACCGTCATTCTGTCTAATCAACTTAAACAAGTTTTTGCCCCGGAAAAATTTGACCTAGTTTCAACTTGCTAGAACCGAGTTGTTTTCTTCCGCCGTTTGTTTTCCGTCGTTTGTTCGGTTCGTGCTTTCTCTGCAACCGGAGTTCTTAAGTTGAACTTTCTAGTTCGTCCTCTCATTCGAGTTTTGCTTGTGCATTAGATGAGTACTTATTGTGTGGTTACTATTGTTTACTTACGATAGATTGACCGGAGTGTGACGAGTAGATCTATCAAGAGTTTTAAGTGCGAATCATCTTCATCTACATTGCAGGCAAGTTCACACTTTGATCATACCTTTTCTACAACCCATGTTTTATTGCATTAGATCAATCCTCACACATTGCATGATTAGGATCTAATTAAACTGTGGGATGGGAAGTAGATGAGGTAGTACCTATCACCTGTATTGTTATGAAACCTTTGGGAGTTACTTCTACGTTTGCTTATTATGCCATGCTATGCTAGTAGACGTGGATTGGGTGAGTGATATCCATGACAGATGTGAGATTGATAATTTTTAATGGTTTATCTAAGGTGGCAACTTAAACACACATCTGGGTGCATTGAGGCACCTGATGTCTATCAGGACTTGCCTGTTTTTTTTGGACCGCCACCCAGGCTCAAAGGGATCATAAGATCTTTCAAACTAGAAACTTACGTGTGCAGCCACAAGCCATTATGGGCTCTGGCATAGTTGATTAAGTCGTGCGAACTCTTACGGGTAGACTAGCAGATGTAGGGGAAGTAGGTGTACCGGTCTACCCACATGTAAGGTGCTAGCGCTTCTGAAAGACTGTGTCTCGGTCATCCGTCTTCTCAAACACCCTGTAGTGCGAGAAACCAAACGGAGGCGATCGAGTCTTGTGGGGAAAAGTGCGCAAACCTTTGCAGAGTGTACAAACTAATCATGATTAGCCGTGTCCCCGGTTATGGACAACTTGAGTATCTAGTACTTGAATATCATGTGAATCTCATCATGTTACTTCTAATTAATGTTGTTGGGTTTTAATTATTTTTAATTGGGATTGAGAATGATGTCAACCATTCTCAATGTTTCACAACCACCATGATAGTTAAATAAATTTATTCCTTTGCAGTAGGGAAAAATTGGCTTTTCGCAAAAACCTTATAACCATAGAGCTTTTCCACCAGCCATATATGCATATAGTGATAGCCATTGTTCATCATTTTTCTCTATGGTGTGAATTTGCCAGTACATTCAATGTACTGACCCGTTTCGGGCTGCAACGTCTCATGTTGCAGGATTTTCTTACGACGAGGAAGTGATACGTTAGGGTTACGGATTCTACACTCAACTTTGCCGTTGGTGTTGATGGGAATCCACAACCTTGTTGCTTCCGCTATTTTGGATTGAGGTAATAGTATTTAGGTTACTTTATACATGTGATTTACCTCTGTTATAAATCCTTCGAGTACTGTGTGTGTCAGCATACCGATCCAGGGATGACACCTAAGCACAGAGACTTGACCCATTCGGGTCGGGTCGCTACAAGATGGTATCAGAGCACATGTTGACTGTAGGACGTGACCCTAGAAACTGGCAAGCCCATAGCAAAGATTTTTCTCTACAACTTTCCCTTTCAAAAAGACCTTTTATCTCTCTTCTCCTCTGAGCTTATTAAAATATTCCCTTTTAGTGAGACTATACCCATTTCCCTTTTTGACCACTCGAAGATTCCACTGATGAGACCACTCCAAGAAGTACAAGATATCGGACAACTACGACCACTACGGAATGAAGAGTATTTTCCGTGCATCTGAATAATGGAAACTACAACGGTTGAAGACTCCGAAGACTAGGAGAATTGAAGGCTCTGTAGAATTTCCAGATTGAGTATGACCTAGGAAGGCTACCCTTATGGAACTTGGCAGACTATGGAAGTTGTCAATACCCGAGATCAAGGTGTATCGGAGAAAGACTGAAACAAGGAGCATGAGAACTCAAAGTTTTGTCGAGAAAACCCTAAGGTAGGAGATATCAACTATGGAATGAAAGCTCATGGAAATGACAAGAGCAGAAACACAGCTATCCAAGAAGTTATCTCGCGCTGATGCTATTGTCACCATGCTAAGTTAAGGATGCATGTCATCAGAATGGATTTGATGGAAGAAGGTTGATGGAGCACCTATTAGTAAGATGAAGTTTTAACCTTAGATGGTGTATCACCAGGATCTGGAGTAGTACATAAAGAAGTTTAAGGTGGAGCTCCATGAAAGCATATTAGACAAGGAAGCATTTCGTGAAGAACTCAGTGACCAAAAGCTGAAAGTAGCCAAGATGGAGGAGCTACAACCTCGAGATACTGGAGATTTGTCAGGAACTGAAGGACAGTATGACCATGGCTCATGCCAAGGATGTTGAAACCTAGAAGTTTGGAATGCAATTCCAGAATATTCAAGGATGTCACGAGAGACTTCGCGTCAACCGAGTTGATCTGGCAAAAGAACTTGAGAAGACAAGCATGATCGGAAGAAGCCATTGGAGGCATGAACAAGGCTTGAAGAGTTTGGAGACGTTGAAGATTTATTGACCTTTAGAAGACCAAACCCCTGTTATATACCTACGTTAGATGCGACGATTGTGAGCTGTCATTTGTTTGATGTTTTTCGACAGCCACAACAAAAATCTGTCTTTTCAAAACTGTTGTTTGCATTGTGTGCATCCCTCTCTATTTCTCTTATCTCACCCCAAACCCATGGACCCAATAGATGATGAATGGAGATGAGATTGTATTTTCTGGACCGATGAGTCAATTGGAGACAGACCGATGGATTCGGAACATGGAGGATCATATGGAGAACAACCCTATAGTCGGAAAGGATATGGCCCAGCATGCTCTTCAATGCTTTGAAAGAGGTGCTGCTACTTGGTGGAGGATGTACCAAACCATGAATGGATGGCAAGGAGTAACCACTTGGAGAGAATTAAAGTTGACTCTACAAAGATATCACCTTGTGTCCCAGAAGTTGAAGTCTTATGGAAAGGATATAAGGAAACCTTGTGCATGCAAGATTTGTGGAGAAATAGGCTACACCCATAAAGCAGACAAGGATGAATGCATTAATTGTGAAGGAAGTCACCCAGTTGAAGAATGCCCAACCAGGAAGATTACTTGTTTCTTGTGTGAAGGGACTACCCACTATCCTGCTCAGTGTCACATTTACCCCATGGTACAACGAACCATCCAGCAGAAGAATGAATGTAATGAAAGGAGCCCTCAAGGAAATTTTAGAAGAACCCGTGATGAAGGAAGATGTGGAAGACACACCTAAAGAGGACCCGAGTAAACGCTGCACTAAATCTTGCTATTCATGTGGAGAAGAAGGACACATCTCCCAAAATTGCATAAAGGGGGATCTAGTAGAATTCCCAACGGAGGAAGTAGCGTATGACCCACAGGAAATAAAAGCTCTGATTGGAATGGAAAAGACCAGGAAGAGAAGCAGATTGGATTCCAGGAAGGACCTGAGTCATATCACCTGTTACAGGTGCAAGGAGTCAGGGCACTACCTCAGCAGTTGCCCAAAAAGGAAACCTCGATACTTGTCAGAAGTAATATGTTTTAGTTGTAATAAAGCAGGGCACTTTGCCAGAGATTGTCCGAAGGAGAAGGAGACTTGTGATAAGTAGTTGAGTTTGTAACAGAAGAAATATAGTCGTAGTAGTGAGAACATTTTCCTTTATATTGAGGTGTTGAGTTGAGGCATGTAATGGAAAAACAGGAGATTGTAATAATTTGAGAATCAATAAAGTTAGTAGTATAGGTACTGATTTGGATTTTATGAGTTACTCTATGAGGAAAGATGTTGACCATTTTTGAGGATATGAGAAATATGGTCTATAAAATATTGGAGCATTTTAAGGGTGGTAGTACCCTGTAAGAACCGTTGACCCCTGGAAAAGATAAGGATACTCCACTGAGTGGATTTCGGACAAAACAAATACGAGTTTTGTCTCGATATGTGTGATGCCCCAAGAGTATGTGGGATGAAGTTGGAGACCGTCAGTTGTTTGGACCAAATGTGATCAAGGAGTCAGGCGAGAATATTAAGTTGATTCGAGATAGACTGAAGGTAGCTCAGTCCAGGCAGAAGAGTTATGTAGACTCAAAAATGCAAGGAGGTAGTCTATGAAATTGGAGACAGAGCATGTCTTCATGTGACCCCTCTGCGAGGAGTTAAACAATTTGGAGTTAAGGGACAGTTAGCCCCGAGATTTGTAGGACCATACCGAGTTTTGGAGCGTATGAGAGAAGTGGCCTACAAGTTTGAGTTGCCCGAAGGACTGTCAGGAGTTCAAGATGTGTTTCATGTTTCCCAGTTGAAGAAGTGCCATGCAGAGATGGCCAATATTCCCATGTAAGGACGCTTGACCCTGGAAAGGATAATGATGTTCCACGAAGTGAATATGGAATTCATTTTATCTCGATATGAGGGATATTCCACGAGGATGAAGAGATGAATTACAATTGGATATGAAGGAGATATGATGTCAGAAATATGGATCAATGGAAAACTCCATGATGAGTCTGAGTACTCACGTCTTGGTTTGGTGCCAATAGAAGGAAGGAAGATAGTACAATTGGGTGGATTTAAGAATACTAGGAAGTTGGAACAATGATCAGTTGCCCGATGATAAGTTCAAGGACTACAAGTGATGAGATGGGCCATAACCCACAGGCCCCAGGACCTGCCAAGAAGCAAGCACATTCTTGCTGAAGGAAAAACCCTAGAAGGGGATATACCTTTGTTGACAGACGATTTTATAGGAGTTTACGCAAAACCTGAGAGTTGTGAAGGAACGATAGATGTTTGTCTGGCTTGCAGAATCAATGGATTATTCCGAACATAGTTCGTCGACGAGAGAAATTCTGCAATGCTTTTGAGAATGACCAAGTGTTAGTATGCGAGATTCGCTAAACTGTGTACATGGTAATGATTTGGATGCGGGATGGATTGATCACCATACCGACTTACTGTTATTATTCGCCTTGCTATATGGGATGGTAAATCTGAGTGACTTACCTTTAGTAGAGAGACGGCGATATTAAACCTTGTTTAAACCTTAGAATGGTATAAGTATTTTCCCTTGTACACGGCAGTTGTGCCAACCGTAGGTTATACGGTGAGGATCAACCAAGGCCCATTTCCTGCAGGAGAAACCATAAATTGTTGACCACCATGAGATATCGATAGTTGTTTAGTTTTGGTGCTAGACCCGTCAGCTAAGAAGACCCAATCTCGGAATAACCTTACTAAGAGGAAATGACAGAAGAATTGAGTAAAAGGTTATGCCACTACCTGAAGAGCCTAGAGAAGGAATTATCCTTACGATCTGAGAAGACGGCACTGTCAAGAATAAGGATGGAGTATATGAGTTTTGATGAAACCGTAACAATGATTCTAAGGGTGGTAGCACCCCAGACACCGTGTGATGATCGATGGATTTTGAGAAGACCCCCAAACCCTAACCTTTTCTTGCTAGCCTCTCCGAATCTCTAGGACGAGATTCCTTTTAAGGGTGGTAGGTTTGTAACATCCCAAATTTTCAATTTGGAATGTTATACATTAGATCATCATGCATATCTTATTTTTCTTGCATTTTGGTCGACCCTAGAAATTTCACGCAACTCAAGGACCTTCGGAGAGAGTTGGAGATTTCGTTATTTTCATATTTGAGAGTTTTCTCGAATTTGAAAAGAGGATCATTTGATTTATTTATTCCGTCTTCAATTATTTTTCCGATATCAAAATATGAGAGAGGGAATAATATGACTTTCCCAAAATATAGGAAAAATGAAGATTTAATAAATAGATCAAATTTTGTTTGCCGGAGTTTTTTTGCTTTTTATTTGGATAGGGAAAAATGCGCGTTTTCAAATTTTAGGTCCGTAGAAAAGTTCATTTTGTTCGACTCATTTTTAGGAGTCGGAGAAAATTTACTTTAGAATTTTTGGAGTTCGTTTAGATTTTCTTTTCTTTTGTTTTCTGCGCGCGGAACCGTTTAAAAAAAGTGAGCCAGGCCAGCCGAGCCAAAGGCCCAGCCAGCCGGCCGCCCTCCCCAGCTGCGCGCATGCGCAGGCGCCAGGCGCCAGTGCGCCAGGCCGCCGCCTCGCCTCTAGCCGAGTCCGGCTTGGACTCTAGGCCGTAGCCCCTCCCCTTTCCTTTGTTTTGTTTTTCTTTCCTAGTCTATTTCTTGTCCCCTACCCCAAGTAAATCCCCCCCGCACCTATATAAATACCCCCACACACCCCCCTCCAACACATCAAATCAAACCCCAAACCCCCCCCTCCCACACCAAATCCCAAGCCCCACACCACCCCGCGCCTCCCCAAGCCGCGCCCCACCCCGCGCCACTCACCACCGCTGCCGCGCCCCTCACCACCGCCGTCGCCGCCCTTGTGCATCGCCGCCGCCGCCGCCCTAGCACCACGCCGTCGCCACCGTTCGCCCCGTCTCGCCGGAGGTAGCCCCGCGCCTCTCTTTTTCTTCCCCGCGGTTCGGTTCTTTTAAAAGAAACCGTTCCGGTTTTCTTTTCCGGTTTTTCTCTCCGATTCTTCGTTTCGGTTTCTTTTCCAAAACCCTAGATCGGTTTTCCGTTTTCTTTTTCGGTTTCTTTTCCGAAAACCCTAGATCGGTTTTCGTTCTTCTTTCGGACCTTCGTCTCAACGAACGTGATCACCGATTATTCCCGGTTAACGACGCCCGTTTGTTTAACCGTTCGTCTCTTTCTTTTCGTCGGATTTATTCCGCGATCGCGATCTCAGATCCGATCTTCGTTCTAGTTTATCTTCTCGCCCGTTTATCAGAATCAGGTGATTCAAGCGCCTGGAGTTTCGTTTCCAAACCGTCGTTCTGTCTAATAAACTTAAACAAGTTTTTGCCCCGGAAAAATTTGACCTAGTTTCAACTTGCTAGAACCGAGTTGTTTTCTTCCGCCGTTTGTTTTCCGTCGTTTGTTCGGTTCGTTCTTTCTCTGCAACCGGAGTTCTTAAGTTGAACTTTCTGGTTCGTCCTCTCATTCGAGTTTTACTTGTGCATTAGATGAGTACTTATTGTGTGGTTACTATTGTTTGCTTATGATAGATTGACCAGAGTGTGACGAGTAGATCTATCAAGAGTTTTAAGTGCGAATCATCTTCATCTACATTGCAGGCAAGTTCACATTTTGATCATACCTTTTCTACAACCCATGTTTTATTGCATTAGATCAATCCTCACACATTGCATGATTAGGATCTAATTAAACTGTGGGATGGGAAGTAGATGAGGTAGTACCTATCACCTATATTATTATGAAACCTTTGGGAGTTACTTCTACGTTTGCTTATTATGCCATGCTATGCTAGTAGACGTGGATTGGGTGAGTGATATCCATGACAGATGTGAGATTGATAATTTTTAATGGTTTATCTAAGGTGGCAACTTAAACACACATCTGTGTCGATTGAGGCACCTGATGTCTATCAGGACTTGCCTGTTTTTTTTGGACCGCCACCCAGGCTCAAAGGGATCATAAGATCTTTCAAACTAGAAACTTACGTGTGCAGCCACAAGCCATTATGGGCTCTGGCATAGTTGATTAAGTCGTGCGAACTCTTACGGGTAGACTAGCAGATGTAGGGGAAGTAGGTGTACCGGTCTACCCACATGTAAGGTGCTAGCGCTTCTGAAAGACTGTGTCTCGGTCATCCGTCTTCTCAAACACCCTGTAGTGCGAGAAACCAAACGGAGGCGATCGAGTCTTTTGGGTAAAAGTGCGCAAACCTCTGCAGAGTGTACAAACTAATCATGATTAGCCGTGTCCCCAGTTATGGACAACTTGAGTATCTAGTACTTGAATATCATGTGAATCTCATCATGTTACTTCTAATTAATGTTGTTGGGTTTTAATTATTTTTAATTGGGATTGAGAATGCTGTCAACCATTCTCAATGTTTCACAACCACCATGATAGTTAAATAAATTTATTCCTTTGCAGTAGGGAAAAATTGGCTTTTCGCAAAAACCTTATAACCATAGAGCTTTTCCACCAGCCATATATGCATATAGTGATAGCCATTGTTCATCATTTTTCTCTATGGTGTGAATTTGCCAGTACATTCAATGTACTGACCCGTATCGGGCTGCAATGTCTCATGTTGCAGGATTTTCTTACGACGAGTAAGTGATACGTTAGGGTTACAGATTCTACACTCAACTTTGCCGTTGGTGTTGATGGGAATCCACAACCTTGTTGCTTCCGCTATTTTGGATTGAGGTAATAGTATTTAGGTTACTTTATACATGTGATTTACCTCTGTTATAAATCCTTCGAGTACTGTGTGTGTCAGCATACCGATCCAGGGATGACACCTAAGCACAGAGACTTGACCCATTCGGGTCGGGTCGCTACAGTAATTAACTCTGGGTCGATAGAGAATTCATAATCCTTATCATCAACAAAGATAGGTGAAGTAGCAAACTTAGGATCACATTTCATTCTAGCATTCAAGGATTTCTCTTTCAGTTTACATAATAATTTCTTGAGATCATCTCTACCATTGCAAGCAAGAAAGTCTCTAGTTGTCTCCTCATCCATAACATAACATTCCTGTATCTTAGGCAATTCATATCTAAGAGGACTAGGTCTAATAGGTGTCTCAAGGTTTTCAGATTCAGGTATTTCATCAGTTTTAGTAATTTCATTCTCTTTAGCTCTAGCAATTTGTTCATCAAGAAAATCACCTAGTGCACACCATCATCAAGCAAGGTACTAGCATCATCATAAGCATTATCCATAGCAGACATAGCATCCTCAATAACTTGCAACATATCGAAATTAATAGCATGTGGTGGTGTTGCAAAAGTTTACTCAAAATAGAAGGTGAATTAAGTGCAGAGCTAGATGGCAGTTCCTTACCTCCCCTCGTCTTAGAGGGAAATATCTTAGTCTTGGTATCCTTCAGATTCTTCATAGTGATAACTTGATAATTATACCAAGTGACTCGACAAATATAGCTATGCTCCCCGGCAACGACGCTAGAAAAAGGTCTTGATAACCCACAAGCATAAGGAATCACAAAAGTTTTCGAGGGTAGAGTATTCAACCCAAATTTATTGATTCTACCCAAGGGGAGCCAAAGAATATTTTTAAGTATTAACAGCTGAGTTGTCAATTCAACCACACCTAGAGATTAATTATTTGCAACAATATGATCAGTAGCTATGTAATATGTTAGTTTTGATAGTAGTAGCAACAACAATAGTAACGGTAACAGTGATAGCAATGATTTTGTAGCAAGTGTAACAGTAACAGTAGTAACTTAGCAAGAACAATATAAGAGAAATTCATAGGCATTGGATCGGTGAATTCGTTGGATGATATTCATCATATAAAAGTCATAATCTAGGGCGATACGGCACTAGCTCCAGTTCATAAATATAATGTAGGCATGTATTCTGTAAATTGTCATATGTGCTTATGGAAAGAACTTGCATGACATCTTTTGTCCTACCCTCCGGTGGCAGTGGGGTCCATATGGAAACTAAGGGATGTTCAGGCCTCCTTTCAATAGATAACTAGAACAAAGCATTAACACATAGTGAATATAGGAACTCCTCAAACTACGGTCATCACCGGCAAGTATCGAGACTACTGTCACTCCAGGGTTTACGGATCATAACATGTAATAGGTGATTATAACTTGCAAGATCAGATCTAGAACATAGATATAATGGTGATAACATAAATGGTTCAGATCTGAAATCATGGCATCCGAACCCAAAGTAACAAGAATTAAGCATGGCAAAGTCATAGCAACATCAATCTCAGAACATAATGGATACTAGGGATCAAGCCCTAACAAAACTAACCCGATTACATGATGATCTCATCCAACTCCTCACCGACCAGCGAGCCTACGAAGGAATTACTCAGTCCCGGTGGGGAGCATCATGGAATTGGCGATGAAGAACGCTTGGTGATGACGAAGATCGAAGATCCCCCTCTCCGGAGCCCCAAACGGACTCCAGATCTGGCCTCCCAATGAAGAATAAGAGGTGACGGCGCCTCTGTCTTGTGAAACGTGATAATTCTTTTTCTCTGATTTTTTCTCCAAAAATAGGATTTTATAGAGTTGGAATCAGGGTGTGCGGGGCCACCAGGCGAGCACAACCCACCAGGGCACGCCAGGAGGGGGCGCGCCCTGGTGGGTTGTGCTCACGCAGGGACCCCCTCCAGTGGTTCTTGGCTCTAGTATTTTTATTTTATTCCATAAAAAATCTCCATAAAGTTTCGTGCCATTCCCAGAACTTTTATTTTTGCACAAAAACAACACCATGGTAGTTCTACTGAAAACAACATTAATCCAGGTTAGTTTCATTCAAATCATGCAAATTAGAGTCCAAAACAAGAGGAAAAGCGTTAGGAAAAGTAGATACGATGGAGACGTATCAGTCAACGGGTCTACCATATTCTGATCCGTATGCATTTTGCAAATTTCTATGTCTACAATGCTATGCATGGAGCTACTCTAGCTAATTGCTCCCACTTTCAAAATGTATCCAGATTGAGACTCAGAGTCATCCAAATCGGTGTTAAAGCTTGCATCGATGTAACCTTTTACGACAAACTCTTTATCACCTCTATAACTGAGAAACATTTCCTTAGTCCTCTATAGGTACCTAAGGATAATTTTGACCGTTTTCCAGTGATCCACTCATAGTAGCCGGAAACAGGGAACGATGGGTCGTCCCTCGATCCGGATTCATTGACCCAAAATCAGATTCGGGAATGAGGGTCGATTTGGTAAGATTCGATGCGGATTTGGTGTTTCCATAGCTGAATCATTGATTCAGGTTCGGCGACTCGACAAACTTGGTTCTTGAATTGATCGAGTAAGCAAAAGGACAGCCATATCAATCACGAACTCCTCATTTTACTCTCTGCCTTGTTCTGCTCTCCAATTACTCCAAGGCTGCTAATAAATTTTCCATTGGGAAGGAGATGATTTATTTTAGTCTTCATGGATCGACGAGAGATGACCAACTAGTAAAGGTTCACGTTCCTCGTTCCATGGAACCATACCGGATTCATCGTATTAGAATTTATTGGACCGCGTTTCAGCTTTAGAAAAATCATTCTAGAGATGTATACCCCCGTTGTACCCTATTTTTTCCAGACTCCGACTCTCGTCCCCCGTTCCCATTCCTCGTTCCCAACATACAGGAAACATGGCAACTATGGATCCACTCCTGGATCACTATTGTAACCCCTTGCCAAAATCATGGCAAGGCACACAACTGGTCTGGTACACAACATGCATACTTTATGGAACCTATGGATGAGGCATAGGGAATGACTTTCATTCTCTCTATATATTTTGTCGTGGTCGGGCTTTGAGTCTTACTCAACTTCAGACCTTGCAACACAGGCAAGAACCCTTTCTTTGACTGATCCATTTTGAACTTCTTCAAAACTTTGCCAAGGTATGTGCTTTGTGAAAGTCCTTTTAAGCGTCTCGATCTATCCCTATAGATCTTGATGCCCAATATGTAAGTATCTTCACCGAGGTCTTTCATTGAAAAATTCTTATTCAAGTATCCTTTTATGCTATCTAGAAATTCTATATCATTTCCAATCAACAATATGTCATCCACATATAATATCAGAAATGGTACACAGCTCCCACTCACTTTCTTGTAAATACAGGCTTCACCATAAGTCTCTATAAAACCATATGCTTTGATCACATCATCAAAGCATATATTCCAACTCCAAGATGCTTGCACCAGTCCATAGATGGATCGCTGGAGCTTGCACACTTTGTCAGCACCTTTAGGATCGACAAAACCTTTTGGTTGCATCATATACAACTCTTCTTTGAGAAATCCATTAAGGAATGCAGTTTTGACATCCATTTGCTAGATTTCATAATCATAAAATGCGGCAATTGCTAACATGATTCGGACAAACTTAAGCATCGCTACGGGTGAGAGAGTCTCATCATAGTCAATCCCTTGAACTTGTTGAAAACCTTTCGTGACAAGTCAAGCTTTATAGACGGTGATATTACCATCAGCATCTGTCTTCTTCTTGAAGATCCATTTATTCTCAATGGCTTCCTGATCATCGGGCAAGTCCACCAAAGTCCATATTGTGTTCTCATACATGGATCCTATCTCAGATTGCATGGCCTCAAGCCATTTATCGGTATCTGGGCTCATCATAGCTTATTCATAGTTCGTAGGTTTGCCGTTGTCTAACAACATGACTTCCAGGACAGGATTACCGTAACACTCTGGTGCGGAACGTGTTCTAGTCGACCTACGAAGTTCAGTAGTAACTTGATCCGAAGTTTCATGATCATTATCATTAGCTTCCTCTCTAGTCGATGTAGGCATGACGGGATCATTTTTCTGTGTGCTACTTTCTAATTCAAGAGAAAGTACAATTACCTCATCAAGTTCTACTTTCCTCCCACTCACTTTCTCAAGAGAAACTCCTTCTATAGAAATGACCCATTCTTAGCAACAAAGGTTTGTGCCTTCGGATCTATGGTAGAAGTTATACCCAATAGTTTCTTTCGGGTATCCTATGAAGACGCACTTCTCTGCTTTAGGTTTGAGATTATGAGGTTGAAGCCTTTTGACATAAGTGTCGCATCCTCAAACTTTTAAGAAATGACAGCTTAGGTTTCTTGCCTGTAACATCCCAAATTTTCAATTTGGAATGTTATACATAGGTCATCATTGCATATCATATTTTATTACATTTTGGATTGATCCTCAAAATCCTAAGCAACTCAAGGACCCTCGGAGAGAGTTGGGGATTTCCCTGTCTTCATATTTGAGTTTTATCAAATATTGAAACGAGGATTTTTGGTTTTAATTATTTTTTCCTCTGAAAATATTTCATATTAAAATATATGAGACGAGATAATATTACTTCTCCAAAATAAATGAAATATTTGAGGAAAAATATTAAAATCAAATATTTGATTTTTATCCGGAGTTTATTGCTATTTTATTTGAATTAGAAAAATTGCATGTTTTTCAAAGTTGCATTTTAGGGCCAAGAAAATGTTCATCTTGTTCTAAATATTTTATTTAGACAGTGAAAATTTGTTTTGGCATTTTTAGATTTTTATATTATTTTCTAGGATTTATTTGGTTTCGGCGTAATTATTTAAAAAAACACGCAACGCCCCACTAGGCCAAGGCCCAGCCGAGCCAGGCCGCCGGCCCACCTGCCCCGCCACCGCCTCCCGCGCCGAGTCCTGCCAGGACACGGCCGGCGCAAGTCGAGTCCGGCCGGGACTCCACCCGCGCCGCCTTGCCTCCTCCCCCAAGTCGCCGCCGCCCCTCCTCTTATAAGCCCCCCCCTTTTGGACCCCGAGCCACCCCGCGCCACCCGCCGCCGCAAGCCGCCCGCCCCGCCGCCTCGCGCTGCCGCCGCTGCGCCGCGCCGCCCCGCCCCACTCGCCAGAGCCGCCCCACCGCGCCGGATCCTCCCAGGAGGTATAGCGTTGTTCGTTTTTTTTATAAAAACCGGTTCGGTTTTTGTTAGAAAACCCTAGTTTTTTTGGATAGATTGGTTCACCGGTTTTTTCTCGGTTTAGTTACTTTGCGGACGTTCGTCTGTACGTTCGTTTTAACGAACGGTGTTCACTCGTTAGCGCAGACAATGAAAGTTCGTTCGTTAGCCTGTTCGTCAGTTTTCTTTTTTCGGATTTTTCCGCGATTATTTTCAATCGTGATTTTTGATCCGATTTTCGTTTTAGTTTATATTTTCGCTCGTTTATCGGAATCAGGCGATTCAAGCGCCTAGATCTTCGTCTCGAAACCCTCTTTCTGTTTAACCAACTTGAACAAGCTTTTGCTACTATAAACTTTGACCTTAGTCCAGATTAGTAAATGGATCTTGTTTCTTCCGCAGTTTGAGTTTCGTTACTCCATTTGATTTGATTATTTTCGCAAACCGGAGTTCTTAAGTTGAACTTTATGATTAGGTCCTCTTATTTGAGATTTACCTGTGTTTCTTTGCTTGATTGCTTATGTATGCTATTGTTTGTGTGCGATAGAACACCCGGAGTGCGAAGCGTGCTACTACGAGTCCCTAGGTTTTGCGGATCATCAGTAAGGCAAGTAACACTTTGATCATGCCCTTTATCACCCAGTTTTTATGCATTAGTTCCAATCCTCAAACATTGCATGGTTGGGAAGTAGTTGATGAGGTAGAACCTATTGCCCTGTTATTATCAAACCCTTGGGAGTTACTTCTACGTATTGCTTATATTGCTATGATATGCTCGTAGACGTGGTTGGGTGAGTGAAATCCATGAAAGATGTGAGATTGTTAATTAATGGTTCAACTTAAGGTGGCAACTTGAATACACATCTGGGTGGATTGTTTGTTGGGCACCTGGGGAATCCAGTGTTGTCCTAGGATATCCCGGAGTACCCGTGTGATAATCCTATGCTCCGCCACCCAAGCTCAAAGGGAACTGAGATATTTTCATGCTAGAAACTTCCGTGTGCAGCCACAAGCTATTATGGGCTCTAGCATAGTTCAGTAAGTTGCGTGAAGCTCCCGAAGAGGTGGATCAGCAGGTAGAGGGATGTAGGTTGGTATGGTCTGCCCGGAGTAAGGGGTTAATGCTTCTGAAAGACTGTGTCTGGGTCATCCATTTCTCAAACACCATGAAGTGCGAGAAATCCAACAGAGGAGATCGGGTCTTGTGGGGAAAAGTGCGCAAACCTCTACAGAGTGTATAAACTAATCATGGTTAGCCGTGTCACCGGTTATGGACATCTTGAGTATCTAGTACTTGGAGTATCATAAGTATCTCATCACACTAAAATAATATTGTTGGGTTGTAAATTACTTTAATTGGGATTGAGTTGGAGGAACCTTCTCAATGATGTTTCAACTACCATGATAGTTAAATAAAATCTATTCCTTTGTTGTAGGGAAAAATTGGCTTTTCGCAAAAACTATAACCATAGAGCTTTCCACCAGCCAAATATGCATGTAGTGATAGCATTATTCTGTTTTTGCACTACCGTGTTATTTTGCCAGCCTATTCCATGTGCTGACCCGTTTTCGGGCTGCAACGTATTATATTGCAGACTTTTTAGACGAGGAGTAAGGTTCATCAGGTCATTGCCGTGCATCTCAGCTATGTCGTTGGATTTGATGGACTCACTTTATCTTCCAAGCCTTCCGTTGTTATCTTATTAGATGGCCTTAAGCCATATTTATTGTAATAAGTTCTCTTTTGAGACATTCGATGTAATAAGTGTGTGATTGCTACTCTGTTATAAATCGTCGAGTACTGTGTGTGACAACATTACCGATCCAGGGATGACACTGAAGCACAGAGACTTGACCGTTTGAGGCCGGGCCGCTACATTGCCATATCACAGTTCATACGGTATCATCTCAATGGATTTAGATGGTGCCCTATTTAACGTGAATGCGTCTGTCTCTAATGCATAACCCCAAAACGATAGTGGCAAACCGGTAAGAGACATCATATAACGCACCATATCTAATAAAGTACGGTTACGATGTTCGAACACACCATTACGCTGTGGTGTTCCAGGTGGTGTGAGTTGTGAAACTATTCCACGTTGTTTTAAATGAAGGCCAAACTCGTAACTCAAATATTCGCCTCTGCGATCAGATTGTAGAAACTTTATTTTCCTGTTATGATGATTCTCCACTTCACTCTGAAATTGTTTGAACTTTTCAAACGTTTCAGACTTGTGTGTCATCAATTAGATATAACCATACCTACTTAAATCATCTGTGAAGGTGAGAAAATAATGATACCCGCCGCGTGCTTCAACACTCATCAGACCGCATATGTCGGTATATATTATTTCCAATAATTCATTAGCTCACTCCATTGTTCTGGATAACAGAGTTTTAGTCATCTTGCCTATGAGGCATGGTTTGCAAGTATCAAATGATTCATAATCAAGTGATTCCAAAAGTCCATCCGCATGGAGTTTCTTCTTGCACTTTACACCAATATGACCTAAACGGTAGTGCCACAAGTATGTTGCACTATCATTATCAACTTTGTATCTTTTGGCATCAATATTATGAATATGTGTAACGCTGCGATCGAGATTCAATAAACCATTTACATTGGGTGTATGACCATAGAAGGTTTTACTCATGTAAACAGAACAACAATTATTCTCTGACTTAAATGAATAACCGTATTGCAATAAACACTATCTAATCATGTTCATTCTCAACACAAACACCAAATATCATTTATTTAGGCTCAACACTAACCCTGAAGGTAGAGGGAGTGTGCGATGGTGATCATATCAATCTTAGAAACACTTCCGACACACATCGTTACCTCGCCCTTAACTAGTCTCTGTTTATTCTGCAACTCCTGTTTCGAGTTACTAATCTCAGCAACTGAACCGATATCAAATACCCAGGGGCTACTACGAGCACCAGTAAGGTACACATCAATAACATGTATATCAAATAGACCTTTACTCACTTTGCCATTCTTCTTATCCGCCAAGCATTTGGGACAGTTTCGCTTCTAGTGACCATTCCCTTTGCAGTAGAAGCACTCAATTTCAGGCTTGGGTCCAGCTTTGGGCTTCTTCACGGGAGCGGAAACTTGCTTGCCATTCTTCTTAAAGTTCCCTTTCTTTCCCTTGCCCTTTTTCTTGAAACTGGTGGTCTTGTTAACCATGAACACTAGATGCTTTTTCTTGATTTCTACCTCCGCCGATTTCAGCACCGCGAAGAGCTCAAAAATCGTTTTAGTCATTCCTTGCATTTTATAGTTCATCACGAAGCTCTAGTAGCTTAGTGATAGTGATTGGAGAACTCTGTCAATCACTATTTTATCTGAAAGATTAACTCCCACTTGATTCAAGCGATTGTAGTACCCAGACATTCTGAGCACATGCTCACTAGCTGAGCTATTCTCCTCCATATTGTAGGCAAAGTACTTGTCAGAGGTCTCATACCTCTCAACACGGGCATGAGCTTGAAATACCAATTTCATCTCTTGGAACATCTCATATGTTTCATGGAGTTCAAAACATTTTTGGAGCCCCAATTCTAAGCCGTAAAGCATGGAGCACTAAACTATCTAGTAGTCGTCAGGTCAAGCTTGTCAAATGTTCATAACATCCGCATCAGCTCCTGCAACAGGTCTGTCACCTAGCGGTGCAATAAGGACATAGTTCTTCTATGCAGCAATGAGGATAATCCTCAGTTCACGGACCCAATCCGCATTATTGCTACCATCATCTTTCAACTTAGTTTTCTCTAGGAACATATCAAAAATAGGGGAGCTATGTCGCGAGCTATTGATCTACAACATAGATATGCAAAAAATATTAAGAGTAAGTTCATGATAAATTTAAGTTCAATTAATCAAATTACTAATGAACTCCCACTTAAATAAACATCCCTCAAGTTATATAAGTGATACATGATGCAAATCAACTAACCCATGTCTGATCATCACGTGAGATGGGGTAGTCTTCAATGGTGAACATCTCTATGTTGATCATATCTACTATATGACTCACGTTGGACCTTTCGGTCTCCAGTGTTCCGAGACCATGTCTGTACATGCTAGGCTCGTCAAGTTTAACCCAAGTATTCTGCATGTGTAAAACTGGCTTACACCCATTGTATGTGAACATAGAGTCTATCACACCCGATCATCATGAGGTGCTTTGACATGACTAACTTTGGCAACGGTGCATACTCGGGGAAAACAACTTTATCTTAAAATTTAGTGAAGGGATCATCTTATAATGCTACTATCGTTCTAAGCAAAATAAGATGCATAAGGATAAACATCACATGAAATCAAAATATGTGGCACGATATGGCCATCATCATCTTGTTCTTTTGATCTCCATCTCCAAAGCATCATCACGATCTCCATCGTCACCGGCTTGACACCTTGATCTCCATCGTTGCGTCGGGGTCGTCTCGCCAACTATTGCTTCTACAAGTATTGCTACCGCATAGCGATAAAGTAAAGCAATTACATGGTGTTTGCATTTCATACAATAATTAAGAGACAACCCTAAGGCTCCTGTCGGTTGTCGATATTACAAAACATGATCATCTCATACAACAACATATATCACATCACGTCTTAACCATATCATATCACAACATGCCCTGCAAAAACAAGTTAGGCGTCCTCTACTTTGTTGTTGCAAGTTTTACGTGGCTGCTATGGGCTTCTAGCAAGAAACGTTCTTAACTATGCAAAAACCACAACGGTGATTAATCAAGTTTGTTGTTTTAACCTTCTTCAAGGTCCAGCCGTAGCCAAATTCGATTCAACTAAAGTAGGAGAAACATACACCTACCAGCCACCTTTATGCAAAACAAGTTGCATGTCAGTCGGTGGAACCGGTCTCATGTGCGTGGACATATAAGGTTAGTCCGGGCCACTTCATCCCAAAATACCGCCGAATCAAAATAAGATGTTGGTAGTAAGCAATATGACTATCACCACCCACTACTCTTTGTGTTCTACTCGTGCATATCATCTACGCATAGACCTGGCTTGGATGCCACTGTTGGGAAACGTGGCATGGAAACCAAAAAAATTCTACGCACAGGCAAGATCTATCCATGGAGATGCATAACAACAAGAGGGGAGAGTGTGTATATGTACCCTCATAGACCATAAGCGCAAGCGTTTAGTAACACGGTTGATGTAGTCGAACTTCTTCGCGATCAATGAGCTAGTCTAGTAGAGGCTTACTAGGGACACGGTATTTGTTTATGTATCCACACATGTATTTAAGTTTCCAATAAATACAATTCTAGAAAGAATAATAAACCTTTATCATGAATAAAGAAATATAATAACAACAACTTTATTATTGCCTCTAGTTCATATTTCCATCAACCACATCACAACTTGCCCTACAAAAACAAGTTAGACGCCCTCTACTTTATTGTTGCAAATTTTATGTGGCTGCTATGGGCAACTAGTGAAGGAAATATGCCCTGGAGGCAATAATAAAGTTGTTATTTATATTTCGTTATATCATGATAAATGTTTATTATTCATGCTAGAATTGTATTAACCAGAAACTTAGTACATGTGTGAATACATAGACAAACAGAGTGTCACTAGTTTGCCTCTACTTGACTAGCTCGTTGAATCAATGATGGTTATGTTTCCTAACCATAAACATGAGTTGTCATTTGATTAATGGGATCACATCATTATATAGAGAATGATGTGATTGACTTGACCCATCCGTTAGCTTAGCACGATGATCGTTTAGTTTGTTGCTATTGCTTTCTCCATAACTTATACATGTTCCTATGACTATGAGATCATGCAACTCTCGAATATCGGAGGAACACTTTGTGTGCTACCAAACATCACAACGTAACTGGGTGATTATAAAGCTGCTCTACAGGTGTCTCCGATGGTGTTTGTTGAGTTTGTTGGAAATATGCCCTAGAGGCAATAATAAATTAGTTATTATTATATTTCCTTGTTCATGATAATCGTTTATTATCCATGCTAGAATTGTATTGATAGGAAACTCAGATACATGTGTGGATACATAGACAACACCATGTCCCTAGTAAGCCTCTAGTTTACTAGCTCGTTGATCAATAGATGGTTACGTTTTCCTGACCATGGACATTGGATGTCATTGATAACGGGATCACATCATTAGGAGAATGATGTGATGGACAAAGACCCAATCCTAAGCCTAGCACAAGATCATGTAGTTCGTATGCTAAAGCTTTTCTAATGTCAAGTATCATTTCCTTAGACCATGAGATTGTGCAACTCCCGGATACCGTAGGAATACTTTGGGTGTGCCAAACGTCACAACGTAACTGGGTGGCTATAAAGGTACACTACAGGTATCTCCGAAAGTGTCTGTTGGGTTGGCACGAATCGAGACTGGGATTTGTCACTCCGTGTAAACGGAGAGGTATCTCTGGGCCCACTCAGTAGGACATCATCATAATGTGCACAATGTGATCAAGGAGTTGATCACGGGATGATGTGTTACGGAACGAGTAAAGAGACTTGCCGGTAACGAGATTGAACAAGGTATCGGATACCAACGATCGAATCTCGGGCAAGTACAATATCGCTAGACAAAGGGAATTGTATACGGGATTGATTGAATCCTCAACATCGTGGTTCATCCGATGAGATCATCGTGGAACATGTGGGAGCCAATATGGGTATGCATATCCCACTGTTGGTTATTGACCGGAGAACGTCTCGGTCATGTCTGCATGTCTCCCTAACCCGTAGGGTCTACACACTTAAGGTTCGGTGACGCTAGGGTTATAGAGATATTAGTATGCGGTAACCCGAAAGTTGTTCGGAGTCCCGGATGAGATCCCGGATGTCACGAGGAGTTCCGGAATGGTCCGGAGGTAAAGAATTATATATAGGAAGTGCTATTTCGGCCATCGGGACAAGTTTCGGGGTCACCGGTATTGTACCGGGACCACCGGAAGGGTCCCGGGGGTCCACCGGGTGGGGCCACCTGCCCCGGGGGGCCACATGGGCTGTAGGGGTGTGCACCTTGGCCTGTATGGGCCAAGGGCACCAGCCCCAAGAGGTCCATGCGCCAAGAGATGAGGAAAGGAAGAGTCCTAAAGGGGGAAGGCACCTCCTAGGTGCCTTGGGGAGGATGGACTCCTCCCTGGCCGCACCCTTC
>NC_041386.1:524423298-524434233 GCF_002162155.2 Triticum dicoccoides | reverse complement strand
TCCCTTGGCCCTATATATAGTGGGGGAAGGGAGGGCAGCCGCACCTAAGCCCTGGCGCCTCCCTCTCCCTCCCATGACACATCTCCCTCCTCCCGCAGCGCTTGGCGAAGCCTTGTTGGAATCCCGCTACTTCCACCACCACGCCGTCGTGCTGCTGGATCTCCATCAACCTCTCCTCCCCCCCCTTGCTGGATCAAGAAGGAGAAGACGTTGCTGCTCCGTACGTGTGTTGAACGCGGAGGTGCCGTCCGTTCGGTGCTAGGATCATCGGTGATTTGGATCACGACGAGTACGACTCCATCAACCCTGTTCTCTTGAACGCTTCCATGCGCGATCTACAAGGGTATGTAGATCCACTCCTCCCTCGTTACTAGATGACTCCATAGATAGATCTTGGTGACACGTAGGAAAATTTTGAATTTATGCTACGTTCCCCAACAGTGGTATCAGAGCCAGGTTTATGCGTAGTTTCTATGCACGAGTAGAACACAAAGTAGTTGTGGGCGTTGATTTTGTTCAATATGCTTACCGTTACTAGTCCAATCTTGATTCGGTGGCATTGTGGGATGAAGCGGCCCGGACCGACCTTACACGTACTCTTACGTGAGACTGGTTCCACCGACTGACATGCACTAGTTGCATAAGGTGGCTAGCGGGTGTCTGTCTCTCCCACTTTAGTCGGATCGGATTCGATGAAAAGGGTCCTTATGAAGGGTAAATAGCAATTGGCATATCACGTTGTGGTTTTTGCGTAGGTAAGAAACGTTCTTGCTAGAAACCCATAGCAGCCACGTAAAACATGCAAACAACAATTAGAGGACATCTAACTTGTTTTTGCAGGGTATGCTATGTGATGTGATATGGCCAAAAGGATGTGATGAATGATATATGTGATGTATGAGATTGATCATGTTCTTGTAATAGGAATCACGACTTGCATGTCGATGAGTATGACAACCGGCAGGAGCCATAGGAGTTGTCTTAATTTATTTATGACCTGCGTGTCAACATAAACGTCATGTAATTACTTTACTTTATTGCTAACCATTAGTTGTAGTAGTAGAAGTAATAGTTGACGAGACAACTTCATGAAGACACGATGATAGAGATCATGATGATGGAGATCATGGTGTCATGCCGGTGACGATGATGATCATGGAGCCCCGAAGATGGAGATCAAGAGGAGCAAAGTGATGATGGCCATATCATGTCACTATTTGATTGCATGTGATGTTTATCATGTTTATGCATCTTGTTTACTTAGAACGACAGTAGTAAATAAGATGATCCCTCATAATAATTTCAAGAAAGTGTTCCCCCTAACTGTGCACCATTGCGACAGTTTGTTGTTTCGAAGCACCACGTGATGATCGGGTGTTAGATTCTAACGTTCACATACAACGGGTGTAAGACAGATTTACACACGCGAAACACTTAGGTTGACTTGACGAGCCTAGCATGTACAGACATGGCCTCGGAACACAAGAGACTGAAAGTTCGAGCATGAGTCGTATGGTAGATACGATCAACATGAAGATGTTCACCGATGATGACTAGTCCGTCTCACGTGATGATCGGACACGGCCTAGTTGAATCGGATCATGTAATCACTTAGATGACTATAGGGATGTCTATCTGAGTGGGAGTTCACAAGATGAACTTAATTATCCTGAACATAGTCAAAAGGTCTTCGCAAAATATGTCGTAGCTCGCGCTTCAGTTCTACTGTTTAGATATGTTCCTAGAGAAAATTTAGTTGAAAGTTGATAGTAGTAATTATGCGGACTAGGTCCGTAAACTGAGGTTTGTCCTCATTGCTTCATAGAAGGCTTATGTCCTTAATGCACCGCTCAGTGTGCTGAACCTCGAACGTCGTCTGTGGATGTTGTGAACATCTGACATACACGTTTTGATGACTACATGATAGTTCAGTGCGTAATGCTAAATGGTTTAGAATTGAGGCACCAAAGACGTTTTTGAAACATCGCAGAACATATGAGATGTTCCAAGGACTGAAATTGGGATTTCAGGCTCGTGCCCACGTCAAGAGGTATAAGACCTCCTACGATTTTCTTAGCCTGCAAACTAAGGAAGAAAAGCTCAGTTGTTGAGCTTGTGCTCAGATTGTCTGAGTACAACAATCGTTTGAATCGAGTGGGAGTTGATCTTCCAGATGAGATAGTGATGTTTCTCCGAAGTCATTACCACCAAGCTGCTAGAGCTTCATGATGAACTATAATATATCAAGGACATATATGATGATCCTTGAGATATTCGTGATGTTTGACACCACAAAAGTAGAAATCAAGAAGGAGCATCAATTGTTGATGGTTGGTGAAACCACTAGTTTCAAGAAGGGCAAGGGCAAGAAGGGATACTTCATGAAACGGCAAATCAGCTGCTGCTCTAGTGAAGAAACCCAAGGTTGAACCCAAACCCAAGACTAAGTGCTTCTGTAATAAGGGGAACAGCCACTGGAGCAGAATTACCCTAGATACTTGGTAGATGAGAAGGCTGGCAAGGTCGATAGAAGTATATTGGATATACATTGTGTTAATGTGTACTTTACTAGTACTCCTAGTAGCACCAGGGTATTAGATACCGGTTCGGTTGCTAAGTGTTAGTAACTCGAAATAAAAGCTACGGAATAAACGGAGACTAGATAAAGGTGAGATGACGATATGTGTTGGAAGTATTTCCAAGGTTGATCAAATATCGTATGCTCCCTCTACCATCGAGATTGGTGTTTGCATTGAGCATAGACATGATTGGATTATGTCTATCGCAATACGGTTATTCATTTAAAGAGAATAATGGTTACTCTGTTTATTTGAATAATACCTTCAATGGTCTTACACCTGAAATGAATGGTTTATTGAATCTCGATCGTAGTGATACACATGTTCATGCCAAAAGATAGTAATGATAGTACCACCTACTTGTGGCACTGCCACGTAAGTCATATCGGTATAAAACGCATGAAGAAGCTCCATGTTGATGGATCTTTGGGCTCACTTGTTTTGAAAGGTTTGAGACATGCGAACCATGTCTATTGGTGTATATGCATGAAGAAACTCCATGCAAATGGACCGTTTGGACTCACTTGATTTTGAATCACTTGAGACATGCAAATCATACCACATGGGCAAGATGACTGAAAGCCTCGTTTTCAGTAAAATGGAACTAGAAAGTACATTTTGATGTGTGCAATCCAATGAGTGCTGAGGCATGTAGTGGATATCGTTATGTTCTTACTTCATAGATGATTTGAGTAGATGTTGAGTATATTTCCTTGATGAATCACGAGTCTGAATTATTGAAAGGTTCAAGTAATTTCAGGGTGAAGTTGAAAGATCGTCGTGACAGGAGGATAAAATATCTATGATATGATCATAGAGATGAATATCTGAATTACGAGTTTGGCACAGAATTAAGACATTGTGGAAATTGTTTCACAACTAATACAACATGGAACACCATAGTGTGATGGTGTGTCCGAACATCATAACTGCACCCTATTGGATATGATGCATACCATGATGTCTCTTATCGAATTACCACGATAGTTTATGGGTTAGGCATTAAAGACAACCACATTCACTTTAAATACGGCACCACATAATTCCGATGAGATGACACCATATGAACTATGGTTTAGAGAAACCTAAGCTGTCATTTCTTAGAAGTTTGGGGCTGCGACGCTTATGTGAAAAGTTTCAGGCTGATAAGCTCGAACCCAAAGCGGATAAATGCATCTTCATAGGACACCCAAAATAGTTGGGTATACCTCCTGTCTCAGATCCGAAAGCAATAAGGGATTGTTTCTAGAATCGGGTCCTTTCTCGAGGAAAAGTTTCTCTCGAAAGAATTGAGTGGGAGGATGGTGGAGACTTGATGAGGTTATTGAACTGTCTCTTCAACTAGTGTGTGGCAGGGCACAGGAGTTGTTCCTGTGGCACCTACACCAATTGAAGTGGAAGCTTATGATAGTGATCATGAAACTTCAGATCAAGTCACTACCAAACCTCGTGGGATGACAAGGATGCGTACTACTTCAGAATGGTACGTAATCCTGTCTTGGAAGTCATGTTGCTAGACAACAATGAACCTACGAGCTATGGAGAAGCGATGGTGGGCCTGGATTCCAAAATGGCTCGAGGCCATATAATCCGAGAGAGGATCCATATATGAAAAACAAAGTGTAGACTTTGGGAGAACTACTTGATGGTCGTAAGGCTGTTAGGTACATATGGATTTTAAAAGGAAGACGGACAATGATGGTAGGTATCACCATTAAGAAAGCTCGACTTGTCGTTAAGATGTTTTCCGACAAGTTCAAGGAGTTGACTGCGATGAGACTTTCTCACTCGTAGCGATGCTAAGAGTCTGTTGGAATTATATTAGCAATTACTGCATTATTTGTGAAATCTTGCAGATAGGATGCCAAAAACCATTGTTTCCTCGACGATTTTTAAGGAAAGGTTGTATGTGATACAACCGGAAGGTTTTGTTAATCCTGAAAGATGCTAATAAGTATGCAAAGCTCCAGCAATCCTTCTAAGGACTGGAGTAAGCATCTCAGAGTTGGAATGTATGCTTTGATAAGATGATCAAAGTTTTGGGTGTGTACAAAGTTTATGAGAAACTTGTATTTCCAAAGAAGTGAGTGGGAGCACTATAGAATTTCTGATAAGTATATGTTGACATATTGTTGATCAGAAATGATGTAGAATTTCTGGAAAGCATATAGGGTTATTTGAAAGTATTTTTCAATGGAAAGCCTGGATTAAGCTACTTGAACATTGAGCATCAAGATCTATAAGGATAGATCAAAACGCTTAATGGTACTTTCAAATGAGCACATACCTTGACATGATCTTGAAGGTGTTCAAGATGGATCAGTCAAGGAAGGAGTTCTTGCCTGAGTTGTAAGGTATGAAGTTAAGACTTAAAGCTCGACCACGGCAGAATAGAGAGAAAGGACGAAGGTCGTCCCCTATGCTTAAGACATAGGCTCTACAGTATGCTATGTTGTGTACCGCACCTGAAATGTGCCTTGCCATGAGTCAGTCAAGGGGTACAAGAGTGATCCAAGAATGGATCACAGGACAGCGGTCAAAGTTATCCTTAGTAACTAGTGGACTAAGATATTTTCTCGATTATGGAAGTGGTAAAAGAGTTCGTCCTAAAGGGTTACGCCGATGCAAACTTTGACACTAATCCATATTATTCTGAGTAGTAAACTAGATTCGTATAGTAGAACAGTTATTTGGAATAGCTCCAAATATAGCGTAGTAGCTGCATCTACAAGATGACATAGAGATTTGCGAAGTACATACGGATCTGAAAGATTCAGACCCGTTGACTATAACATCTCTCACAAGCATAACATGTTCAAACCCAGAACTCATCGAGTGTTAATCACATGGTAATGTGAACTAGATTATTGACTCTAGTAAACTCTTTGGGTATTAGTCACATGGGGATGTGACCTTGAGTGTTAATCACATATCGATGTGAACTGGATTATTGACTCTAGTGCAAGTGGGAGACTGTTGGAAATATGCCCTAGAGGCAATAATAAATTAGTTATTATTATATTTCCTTGTTCATGATAATCGTTTATTATCCATGCTAGAATTGTATTGATAGGAAACTCAGATACATGTGTGGATACATAGACAACACCATGTCCCTAGTAAGCCTCTAGTTGACTAGCTCGTTGATCAATAGATGGTTACGGTTTCCTGACCATGGACATTGGATGTCATTGATAACGGGATCACATCATTAGGAGAATGATGTGATGGACAAAGACCCAATCCTAAGCCTAGCACAAGATCATGTAGTTCGTATGCTAAAGCTTTTCTAATGTCAAGTATCATTTCCTTAGACCATGAGATTGTGCAACTCCCGGATACCGTAGGAATACTTTGGGTGTGCCAAACGTCACAACGTAACTGGGTGGCTATAAAGGTACACTACAGGTATCTCCGAAAGTGTCTGTTGGGTTGGCACGAATAGAGACTGGGATTTGTCACTCCGTGTAAACGGAGAGGTATCTCTGGGCCCACTCGGTAGGACATCATCATAATGTGCACAATGTGATCAAGGAGTTGATCACGGGATGATGTGTTACGGAACGAGTAAAGAGACTTGCCGGTAACGAGATTGAACAAGGTATCGGATACCGACGATCGAATCTCGGGCAAGTACAATACCGCTAGACAAAGGGAATTGTATACGGGATTGATTGAATCCTCAACATCGTGGTTCATCCGATGAGATCATCGTGGAACATGTGGGAGCCAATATGGGTATCCAGATCCCACTGTTGGTTATTGACCGGAGAACGTCTCGGTCATGTCTGCATGTCTCCCGAACCCGTAGGGTCTACACACTTATGGTTCGGTGACGCTAGGGTTATAGAGATATTAGTATGCGGTAACCCGAAAGTTGTTCGGAGTCCCATATGAGATCCCAGACTTCACGAGGAGTTCCGGAATGGTCTGGAGGTAAAGAATTATATATAGGAAGTCCTATTTCGGCCATCGGGACAAGTTTCGGGGTCACCGATATTGTACCGGGACCACCGGAAGGGTCCCGGGGGTCCACCGGGTGGGGCCACCTGCCCCGGGGGGCCACATGGGCTGTAGGGGTGTGCGCCTTGGCCTGTATGGGCCAAGGGCACCAGCCCCAAGAGGCCCATGCGCCAAGAGATGAGGAAAGGAAGACTCCTAAAGGGGGAAGGCACCTCCTAGGTGCCTTGGGGAGGATGGACTCCTCCCTGGCCGCACCCTTCCTTGGAGGAAGGGCCAAGGCTGCGCCCCCCCCCCCTCTCCCTTGGCCCTATATATAGTGGGGGGAAGGGAGGTCAGCCGCACCTAAGCCCTGGCGCCTCCCTCTCCCTCCCATGACACATCTCCCTCCTCCCGCAGCGCTTGGCGAAGCCCTGTTGGAATCCCGCTACTTCCACCACCACGCCGTCGTGCTGCTGGATCTCCATCAACCTCTCCTCCCCCCTTGCTGGATCAAGAAGGAGAAGACGTCGCTGCTCCGTACGTGTGTTGAACGCGGAGGTGCCGTCCATTCGGCGCTAGGATCGTCGGTGATTTGGATCACGACGAGTACGACTCCATCAACCCCGTTCTCTTGAACGCTTCCGTGCGCGATCTACAAGGGTATGTAGATCCACTCCTCCCTCGTTGCTAGATGACTCCATAGATAGATCTTGGTGACACGTAGGAAAATTTTGAATTTATGCTATGTTCCCCAACAGAGTTGGCATAGATCGAGATTATGATTTGTTAATCCGATTGTCGGAGAGGTATCCTGGGCCCTCTCGGTAATGTACATCACTATAAGCCTTCCAAGCAATGTAGCTAATGAGTTAGTTACGGAATGTAGAATTACGGGACGAGTAAAGAGACTTGCCAGTACCGAGATTGAACTAGGTATTGAGATACTGACGATCGAATCTCGGGCAAGTAACATACCGATGACAAAGGGAACAACGTATGTTGTTATGCGGTTTGACCGATAAAGATCTTCGTAGAATATGTATGAGACAATATGAGCATCCAGGTTCTGCTATTGGTTATTGACCGGAGACGTGTCTCGGTCATGTCTACATAGTTCTCGAACCCGTAGGGTCCGCATGCTTAACATTCAGTGACGATCGGTATTATGAGTTTATGTGTTTTGATGTACCGAAGATAGTTCGGAGTCTCGGATGTGATCACATACATGACGAGGAGTCTTGAAATGGTCGAGATATAAATATTGATATATTGGACAACTATATTCGAACACCGGATGAGTTCCGAGGGTCATCGGATATTTATCGGAGTGCCGGGGGTTATCGGAACCCCCGGGGGAACTAATGGGCCAACATGGGCCTTGTGGGAGAGAGAGGAGAGGGCCTAGGGCTGGCCCCATCCCCTTGGGAGTCTGAACTGGACAAGGAGGGGGCGGCGCCCCCTCTTTCATCCCTCTTTCCTCTCCTTCCTTTCCCCTTCCCCCTTCCTAGTTGGATTAGGAAAAGGGGAGTCCTACTCCTACTAGGAGGAGGACTCCCCCTCTCCTTGGCACGCCCCTAGGCCGGTCGGCCTCCCCCTTGCTCCTTTATATACGGGGGTAGGGGGCACCCTAGAACACACAAGTTGATTGTTTCCAGCTGTGTGCGGTGCCCCCATCCACCATAATCCACCTCGGTCATAATGTAATGGTGCTTAGGCGAAGCCCTGTTCGGGTAGCATCATCATCACCATCATCACGCCGTCGTGCTGACGAAGCTCTCCCTCGAAGCTCTACAGGATCGTGAGTTCGTGGGACGTCACCGAGCCGAACATGTGCAGATCGCGGAGGTGTCGTACCTTCGGTGCTAGGATCGGTCGATCGTGAAGATGTACGACTACATCAACCGCGTTTTCATAACGCTTCCGCTTATGGTCTACGAGGGTACATGGACAACACTCTTCCCTCTCGTTGCTATGCATCACCATGATCTTGCGTGTGCGTAGGAATTTTTATGAAATTACTGTGTTCCCCAACAACTAGCAATAACCATTCTTACCTATGCAAAGCCACAACAATGATGATCAAGTTGCCTTTTAACCTTCTACAAGGACCGCCTTCGTCAAATTAGATTCGACTAAAGTAGGAGAGACATACACCCTCTAGCCACCTTATGCAAAACAAGTTGCATGCCAGTCGGTGGAATCGGTCTCATGTGCGAGGACATGTAAAGTTGGTCCGAGCCGCTTCATCCCACAATACCGCCGAATCCAAATAAGACAAGAGAGGTAAGCAATTTGAGCATCAACGCCCACAACTTTTTGTATTCTACTCATGCATTTACATCTACGCACATACCTAGCTCATGATGCCACTGATGGGGAACAAAGCATGAAAATCAAAAAAATTCCTACGAACACCCAAGATCTATCTAGGAGAAGCATAGAAACAAGAGGAGAGAGTGTGTCTATGTACCCTCATAGACTGTTAAGAGGAAGTGTATATCACGCGGTTTATGTACTTGTACTCGTCATGATCCAGTCGCGGTCCAAACCGATGAAGTACCGAACGGACGGCTTGTAGCGACCAGACCTCAAACAGTCTGATCTCTGTGCTCCGGTGTCATCCCTGGATCAGTAATGCTGACACCACACAGTACTCGGAGGATTTATAGCAGAGTAGCAATCACACACTTATTACATCGAGTGTCTCAAAAGAAAACTTATTACAATAAATATGGCTTAAGGCCATCTAATAACGATAACAGCGAAAGGCTTGGAAGATAAGTGAGTCCATCAACTCCAATGGCATCATTGAGTATAGAACCACGACCTAGAAACTCCTTAATCGTCATCTGAAAAGTCTACAACATTAACGTTGCAGCCCGAAACAGGTCAGCACATGGAATATGCTCGCAATGTAACACATAGAGAGTAATGGAATGAAACAGCTATACTATATGCATATTTGGCTGGTGGAAAGCTCTATGGTTACAGTTTTGTGTAAAGCCAATTTTTCCCTACTTCAAAGGAATAGATTTATTTAACTATCATGGTAGTTGTTAAACATTGAGAATGGTTGACGGCATTCTCAATCCCAATTAAGCATCATCATTAAACATAACCCAACAAAATTAATTTAGAGTAACATGTTGAGATTCACATGATAATCCAGATACTAGATACTCAAGATGTCCATAACCGGGGACATGGCTAACCATGATTAGTTTATTACACTCTGCAGAGGTTTGCGCACTTTTCCCCACAAGACTCGATCGCCTCCATTTGGTTTCTCGCACTACATGGTGTTTGAGAATACGGATGACCGAGACATAGTCTTTCAGAAGCGCTAGCACCTTACGATCGGGTAGACCGTACCACCTATATCCCCTACATCTGCTAGTCTACCACTGTAAGAGTTCGCACAACTTAGTCAACTATGCTAGAGCCCATAATAGCTTGTGGCTGCACACGGAAGTTTCTAGTATGAATAGTCTCATGATCCCTTTGAGCCTGGGTGGCGGTCCAAAAGAAAACAAGCAAGTCCTGGAATACCCAGGTGCCTCAATCCACCCAGATGTGTGTTTAAGTTGCCACCTTAGATAGACCATTAATTAACAAAACTCACATCTGTCGTGGATATCACTCACCCAATCCACGTCTACTAGCGTAGCATGGCATAATAAGCAAACGTAGAAGTAACTCCCAAAGGTTTGATAATAAACAGGTAATAGGTTCTACCTCATCTACTTCACATCCCAAAATTTAATTAGATCCTAACCATGCAATGTGTGAGCATTGATCTAATGCAATAAAACTGGGTAGTAGGAAAGGTATGATCAAAGTGTTACTTGCCTTGCTGATGATCCGCAAAACCTAGAGATTCGAAGTAACAGGCGGCGCACTCCAGGTATTCTATCGCAAACAAACAAACAAGCATACAATAAGTACTCATCTAATGCACGGGTAAAACTCAAATAAGACAACTAACCAGAAGGTTCAACTTAAGAACTCCGCTTGGCAAAAAGAATCAAATCGAACGAAGCAACGAAAGTCAAACGGCGAAACAAAACAACTTCATTCTACTAATCTGGATCTAGAGCAAATTTTACAGTAGCAAAATCTTGCTTAAGTTGGTTAAATGGATAGAGGGTTTTGAGATGAAACTCTAGGCGCTTGAATCGCCCAATTCCGACAAACGAGCGAAAAGTTATACTAAAACGAAAATCGGATCAGGAATCGCGATCAGAAAAATCGCGGATTTAATCCGAGAAAAAGAAAAAACAACGAACGCTCGATAAATTAAATAAACCGGAAAACCGATCTATTTAGAAAAACCAAAACTAAAAGAAACCGACGGAAAAACCGAACGGTTTTTTGAAAAAAATAAAAAAAAATGGTGCGGATTTCGAGGCGGCGG
>NC_041386.1:524414905-524422963 GCF_002162155.2 Triticum dicoccoides | reverse complement strand
CCGGCGAGGCGGCGCGGCGGCGGCGGGGTGGCAGCGAGGCGGCGCGGCGGCGGCGGCGGTGGCGGGGCTGGGGCGGCACTAGGGTTCGGCTAGGGCTGGGGCTGGGCCTCTCCCCGGCTTATAAAGGCTAGCCGGGCCGGAGTCCTAGTCGGACACGGCCCGTAGGTCGGTTCTATTTTTTTTTAAATAATTACACGCAGAAGAAAAAAATAAAAAGAAATACTAAACGGACTTCAAAAATTCAGAAATAAATTTTCACGGGCTTCTAAAATCAAGCCGCACAAGGTGAACATTTATTTGGGACCTAAATGCAATTTTGAAAAACACACATTTTTCCTAAATTTAAATAAAACACCGAAAAACTCTGAAATAAAAACTTATTTGATTTTATTATTAATTCCTCAATATTTCTTTATTTTGGGAAAATCATTTTATTCCCTCTCTCATATTTTTGTAATAGAAATAATTGATGATAAAATAAATAAAATCAAATGATCCTATTCTCAAAATTTGAGAAAACTCAAATATGAAAATAACGAAATCCCCAACTCTCTCCGTGGGTCATTGAGTTGCGTAGAATTTCTAGGATCAACCAAAATGCAAAATAAAATATGATATGCAATGATGATCTAATGTATAACATTCCAAATTGAAAATTTGGGATGTTACAAACCTACCCCCCTTAAGATGAATCTCGCCCTCGAGATTCGGGTTGGCTAGAAAATAGGTGAGGGTGGTCTTTGAGCAAATCTTCCTCTCGTTCCTAGGTGGCTTCATCCTCTGTGTGGTGGCTCCATTGAACCTTGCAAAACTTGATAACCTTGCTGCGGGTAACTCAGCTGGCAAACTCGAGGATCTTAACTGGTTTCTCCTCGTAGGTCAAATCGTTATCCAACTAAATGGTTTCCAATGGCACTGTGTCTCTCAAAGGTATGTCAGCCATCTCCGCATGGCACTTCTTTAACTGAGAAACGTGGAACACATCATGAACTCCTGACAATCCTTCGGGCAATTCCAACTTGTAGGCCACTTCTCCCATACGCTCCAAAACTCGATATGGTCCTACAAATCGTGGCGCTAACTTCCCTTTAACCCCAAAACGCTTTGTTCCCCGAAGTGGAGATACTCGAAGATAAGCTCTATCTCCGACTTCATAAACTGTCTCCTTGCGTTTAGGATCTGCATAACTTTTCTGTCTGGACTGGGCTACCTTGAGCCTATCGCGAATCAACTTCACCTTCTGTTCAGACTCTTTAATCAAGTCAGGTCCAAACAACTGGCGTTCTCCAACTTCGTCCCACGATAACGGTGTTCTGCACCTCCTTCCGTACAATGCTTCGAAAGGGGCCATCTTTAAACTGGTTTGGTAACTGTTGTTGTAAGAGAACTCTCCATATGGAAAATTATCGTCCCAACTAGATCCATAATCCAGCGCACAAGCTCTCAACATATCCTCCAAAATCTGATTGACTCTCTCGGTCTGTCCATCTGTCTGTGGATGAAAAGCTGTACTGAATTCTAGCCTGGTACCCAAAGTTTCATGCAACTGCTTCCAGAACTTTGAGGTAAACTGGGTTCCTCTATCTGATACGATACTCCTTGGAACTCCATGCAAACATACGATCCTGGTCATGTATATTTTTGCCAACTTAGTTGTGTAAGTGGTCTTTACTGGGATGAAATGAGCTACTTTCGTCAATCGATCAACTACAACCCAAATCGAGTCATAGCCTGAACGAGTCCTGGGTAATCTCATGATAAAATCCATGCCTAGCTTATCCCACTTCCATTCGGGTATCGGCAATGGTTGTAACAATCCTGCTAGCTTCTGATGCTCTGTCTTTACTCTCTGACATACATCACAAACTGCTACATACTCCGCAATATCCTTCTTCATTCTGGTCCACCAGAAAATATCCTTCAGATCCAAGTACATCTTGGTATTTCCTGGGTGAATTGAATACGGTGAGTCGTGTGCCTCTTGCAGTATCAACTTCCTGATCTCCGGGTCATTGGGCACGTAAACGCGGTCTTCAAACCATAGGGTATCGTGCTCATCCTCACGAAATCCTTTAACTTTTCCTTTGCTAAGTTTCTCCTTAATGGAGGCAATCTCTTTGTCAGTCTTCTGAGCTTCTCTGATTCTATCCATCAAAGTTGACTGAATCTCCAATGCTGCTACATAGCCTCTCAGAACTATTTCCAAACATAGTTCACGAAGATTTTCTGCTAACTCCCTTGGTATTTCTCCCATCATTAATGTATTGACGTGGCTCTTACGGCTTAATGTGTTAGCTACTACATTAGCCTTTCCGGGATGGTAATGCAATCTCATATCATAATCCTTGATGAGCTCCAACCGTCTCCTTTGTCTGAGGTTTAACTCCTTCTGTGTGAAGATGTATTTCAAACTCTTATGATCCGTGTACACCTCACAATGATTTCCAATCAGAAAATGTCTCCATGTTTTCAATGCATGCACTACGGCTGCTAACTCCAAATCATGCGTGGCATAATTCAACTCATGAGGCTTCAGTTGTCTTGAGGCATATGAAACAACTCTCCCTTCCTGCATAAGCACTGCTCCAAGTCCTCGACGTGAAGCGTCGCAATACACCTCATAATCTTTGGTCTGGTCTGGCAAAATCAACACTGGTGAGGTAACCAAGCATTTCTTCAACTCCTGGAAACTAGCCTCACATTCCTCCGTCCATATGAACTTGGTATCTTTCTTTAAAAACTCAGTCATAGGCTTCGCAATCTTTGAGAAATTCTCAATAAATCTCCGGTAGTATCCTGCGAGTCCAAGAAAACTCCGGATCTCTCCAACTGTTGTTGGGGCTTCCCACTTGGTCACGGTATCAACTTTAGTGGGATCAACTGCTATACCTTCTCCAGATATAACGTGTCCGAGGAATCCTACTTCCTTCAACCAAAACTCACATTTTCTGAACTTGGCATATAATTGATGTTCTCTGAGCTTTCCAACTACTAGTCGCAAATGTTCCTTATGCTCATCTTCATTCTTCGAGTAAACCAGGATATCATCAATGAACACCACGACGAACTTATCCAAAAACTTCATAAATACTTTGTTCATCATGTTCATAAAATAGGCAGGTGCGTTAGTCAGACCAAATGACATAACGGTATACTCGTACAGCCCATACCTGGTGGTAAAAGCTGTCTTAGGTATATCCTGTTCTCGAATCTTCAACTGGTGGTATCCTGATCGCAGATCGATCTTGGAAAATACCTTAGCTCCTTGCAATCGATCAAACAGATCATTGATCATTGGTAGTGGGTACTTGTTCTTGATCATTACTTCATTCAATCCTCGATAATCAACAACCATCCTTAACGATCCATCCTTCTTCTCCACTAGAAGTACTGGCGATCCCCAAGGTGAAGAACTTGGGCGGATATATCCCTTATCCAGTAACTCCTTAATCTGCTTCTTAATTTCCACCAAATCCTTTGCTGGCATCCTATATGGTCTCTTTGATATTGGCCCTGTGCCTGGCAATAGCTCAATCAAAAACTCAATATCTCTATCCGGTGGCATGCCTGGCAACTCCTCTGGAAATACTTCAGGGAAATCCCTTACCACTGGTACTTCCTCCTGCACAACTCCTGTTAGGCAATTTACTTGAGTCCTCTTTGGCACATGCCAGGATACATACTTGATCCTTCTCCCTTCTGGGGTGGTAAGCAAAATTGACTTACTAGCACATTCAATATTCCCTTCATACTTTGATAACCAAGCCATGCCTAATATCACATCCAATCCTTGGGATTCCAATACTATTAGGTCTGAGGGAAAAACATAGTTACCAATCCTTAATGGTAACCGATCACACCATAGACTAGCCACATACTCTGCTCCAGGCGAGGTTACTAACATGGGTGACCTAAGGGCTTGGGTTGATAGGTTATACTTATCCACAAATCCCCTTGAGATGTATGAATGCGATGCACCAGTATCAAAAAGAACGAGTGCAGTAAATGACTTAACCAAAAACTTACCTATTACTGCATCGGGCTGAGCTTCAACCTCCTCCACGCTAACATGGTTCACCTGTCCCCTGTTGAAAGGGTTTGGCTTCTTCCCAGAACTTCCATTGCCATTTTGGCCTCCAGGACATTCATTGGCATAATGTCCGGTCTTCTGACACTTAAAGCAAGTGACTTGACTCAGGTCCTTCTTGGCTGGGGTTGATGGGTTGGTGCGGTTCTGGCCGTTGCTTCCTCCATTGCCATTACCATTATTGGTGCCATTGTGATTGTGCGAGCTACCTCCTTCACGGGTATGCTGAAAATGTCCTCCCGGTCTAGGGGTAAAACGTGGCTTCTGCTGAGCTCCTGAATTGTACTTCCCTTGTCCATACTTCCTCTTGCGATTCTCAATTTGCTGCTGCTTCCCTTCAATCATAAGAGCATGATCTACCAACTCCTGGTAGTTGTTGAAGGTTGCTACCATCAACTGCATGCTCAACTCATCATTCAGTCCTTCCAGAAACTTCTCCTGCTTAGCTGCATCCGTAGCGACGTCATCTGGGGCATATCCTGCTAACTTACTAAAGTCCTCCACATGCTGGCCAACTGTCCGTCCTCCTTGGCGCAAGTTGCGAAACTCACGCTTCTTCATGGCCATAGCTCCTGCTGAAACATGTGCAGTACGAAAAGCCTGTTGAAACTGGTCCCATGTGACGGTGTCGACTGGGAAAGTGGCTGTGAAATTCTCCCACCATGATGATGCGGGTCCTTCTAGCTGATGTGCGGCAAACTTCACCTTCTCCACATCTGTGCATCCTGTTGTGGTTAACTCCCTAGCTGTCTTGCGAAGCCAATCATCTGCTACTATCGGCTCGGTGCTACTGGAAAACACCAGCGGATTTAGCCTAAGAAAACGGGCTAAGTGATCAACAGGTGGTGGTGGTGGTGGTGGGTTGTTGTTGTTGTTCCCCTGATTCTGATTCTGGACTAGCAACTGCATCAATGTGTTCTGCTGCTGGATCAACTGGGTGAGCTCCGGTGGAAAGGCAAATCCGGGGTCACGTCTCAGAGGCATCTGAGGGGTTTAGAAAAGATGAGATGTAAGAATAGAGGGGGTCTAAAGAGAAAACACTACCCATATGCACATGAGGCAAAAGCAAACAATTCACTTCATTCAATCAAACAAGGGCATACAATCGATCTATCTATCGCAGAAGTGCTCGGACTACTATATTTACATGGTGGACTACTACTACTGATGGGGTGGTCTACTAGAAATATTCTTCGGTTGCAGACTCCATGATATCTGCTCCAGCTTCATCAATAGAGTCATCATCGCTACTATCTGGATCCGAATCGGTGCCGCCGATGATGATGTAGTCTTCCGAGCTAATCTCCTTGGGTTCTTCGTCTTCCTCTACTGGCGTAGGGCTTCCCATAAATATTCCAATCTTCTTGATCAGGTCGTCATTCTTATCCACCAATACTTCAATTTCCTCTTCATAATCTTCACGTGTAGCCTTGAGTTCTTCCTCTAGTTCCTTGATTCTAGTCTTAGCCTTCTTCAGATCTATCATGTCGGTGCACATCTGGTTCTCCTGTCGTCGAATGTGCTGGTTTAGCTCCTGGATAAAAGCTGCGATTGATCTATCCTTCCTGGTGCTGATCATCTCCCAGTGTTCATCTCGGCGCCCACAAATCTGGTAGATAGTATCCTTGAGATCCTTGCAGTAGACTTCTCCAATGCGTCCCATGGCGATGTGAGCTGCCATGCTCTTTCCTAGACTCCAAGTTGGTGCATCAAAAGAAAACTCTATGGGCTCAGTGACTGGCATGAACGTCCTTCCTGGAACTTGAACTTGAATCATCCAGCGCTCTTCTTCAGGTAAAGTGGCATTGTAGGTTCCTGTGAAGCTTGGTACTCCTATGTTCAGGTATCTAGTGACTTCCTTCAAGTGACGTCCAAAGGGTGTATCTTCATCCGGTTGCGTGAACTTGTTCCTTGCATCCGCCATCCTAAAAGAGTAGAAAAGATGAGAAGTCAGAAGAGAAGAGAGTGGATAGTGATCTAGGTCTTTTAGCTTAGTGGTCGTGTCCTACAGTCAGCGTGTGCTCTGATACCATCTCTGTAGCGACCAGACCTCAAACAGTCTGATCTCTGTGCTCCGGTGTCATCCCTGGATCAGTAATGCTGACACCACACAGTACTCGGAGGATTTATAGCAGAGTAGCAATCACACACTTATTACATCGAGTGTCTCAAAAGAGAACTTATTACAATAAATATGGCTTAAGGCCATCTAATAACGATAACAGCGGAAGGCTTGGAAGATAAGTGAGTCCATCAACTCCAACGGCATCACTGAGTATAGAACCACGACCTAAAAACTCCTTAATCGTCGTCTGAAAAGTCTGCAACATTAATGTTGCAGCCCGAAACGGGTCAGCACATGGAATATGCTCGCAATATAACACATAGAGAGTAATGGAATTAAATAGCTATACTATATGCATATTTGGCTGGTGGAAAGCTCTATGGTTATAGTTTTGCGTAAAGCCAATTTTTCCCTACTTCAAAGGAATAGATTTATTTAACTATCATGGTAGTTGTTAAACATTCAAAATGGTTGACAGCATTCTCAATCCCAATTAAGCATCATCATTAAACATAACCCAACAAAATTAATTTAGAGTAACATGTTCAGATTCACATGATAATCCAGGTACTAGATACTCAAGATGTCCATAACCGGGGACACGGCTAACCATGATTAGTTTATTACACTCTGCAAAGGTTTGCGCACTTTTCCCCACAAGACTCGATCGCCTCCGTTTGGTTTCTCGCACTACATGGTGTTTGAGAAGACGGATAACCGAGACATAGTCTTTCAGAAGCGCTAGCACCTTACGATCGGGTAGACCGTACCACCTACATCCCCTACATCTGCTAGTCTACCACTGTAAGAGTTCGCACAACTTAGTCAACTATGCTAGAGCCCATAATAGCTTGTGGCTGCACACGGAAGTTTCTAGTATGAATAGTCTCATGATCCCTTTGAGCCTGGGTGGCGGTCCAAAAGAAAACAAGCAAGTCCTGGAATACCCAGGTGCCTCAATCCACCCAGATGTGTGTTTAAGTTGCCACCTTAGATAAACCATTAATTAACAAAACTCACATCTGTCGTGGATATCACTCACCCAATCCACGTCTACTAGCGTAGCATGGCATAATAAGCAAACGTAGAAGTAACTCCCAAAGGTTTGATAATAAACAGGTAATAGGTTCTACCTCATCTGCTTCTCATCCCACAATTTAATTAGATCCTAACCATGCAATGTGTGAGGATTGATCTAATGCAATAAAACTGGGTAGTAGGAAAGGTATGATCAAAGTGTTACTTGCCTTGCTGATGATCCACGAAACCTAGAGATTCGAAGTAACAGGCGGCGCACTCCGGGTATTCTATCACAGACAAACAAACAAGCATACAATAAGTACTCATCTAATGCACGGGTAAAACTCAAATAAGACAACTAACCAGAAGGTTCAACTTAAGAACTCCGGTTGGCAAAAAGAATCAAATCGAACGAAGCAACGAAAGTCAAACGGCGAAAGAAAACAACTTCGTTCTACTAATCTGGATCTAGGGCAAATTTTACAGTAGCAAAATCTTGTTTAAGTTGATTAAACGGATAGAGGGTTTCGAGACGAAACTCTAGGCGCTTGAATCGCCTGATTCCGACAAACGAGCGAAAAGTTATACTAAAACGAAAATCGGATCAGGAATCGCGATCAGAAAAATCGCGGATTTAATCCGAGAAAAAGAAAAAATGACGAACGCTCGCTAAATTAAATAAACCAGAAAAACCGATCTATTTAAAAAAACCGAAACTAAGAAAACCGACGGAAAAACCGAAGGGTTTTTCAAAAAAAATAAAAAAAACGGCGCGAATTTCGAGGCGGCGGCGAACCTCGGCGAGCGGGCGGCGGCGGCGGCGTCCGGTGGCGGCGGCAGCGAGGCGGCGCGGCGGCGGCGAGGCTGCGCGGCGGCGGCGGGGCGG
>NC_041386.1:524263872-524414448 GCF_002162155.2 Triticum dicoccoides | reverse complement strand
CGGCGCTAGGGTTCGGCTGGGGCTGGGGCTGGGCCTCTCCTCGACTTATAAAGGCTAGCCGGGCCGGAGTCCTAGTCGGACACGGCCCGTAGGTCGGTTCGATTTTTTTTAAAATAATTACGCGCAGAAGAAAAAAGTAAAAAGAAATACTAAACGGACTCCAAACATTCCGAAATAAATTTTCACGGGCTTATAAAATCAAGCCGCACAAGGTGAACATTTATTTGGGACCTAAATGCAATTTTGAAAAACGCACATTTTTCCTAAATTCAAATAAAACACCGAAAAACTCCGAAATAAAAACTTATTTGATTTTATTATTAATTCCTCAATATTTCTTTATTTTGGGAAAGTCATTTTATTCCCTCTCTCATATTTTTGTAATAGAAATAATTGATGATAAAATAAATAAAATCAAATGATCCTATTCTCAAAATTTGAGAAAACTCAAATATGAAAATAACGAAATCCCCAACTCTCTTGGTGGGTCATTAAGTTGCGTAGAATTTCTAGGATCAACCAAAATGCAAAAAAAAATATGATATGCAATGATGATCTAATGTATAACATTCCAAATTGAAAATTTGGGATGCTACACGGCTCCTCCGCGTTCAGCACATGTACGGCTCGATAACGTCTACTCCTCCTTGATCCAGCAAGCGATGGAGGAGAGGTAGATGGGATCTCCAGCGGCACGACGGCAGGGACGGTGATGGTGGTGGAGTAATTCCGGCAGGGCTACGCCCAGGGCTACCGAAACAACGAAGACGGAGGAGTTATGAAGTAACGAGAGAGAGAGAGAGGGGGTAAGGGCTTGTTTGTCTTCTTGGGGGATCCCCTCCCCTCTATATATAGGTGGAGGGGCGTGCTGGACAGCCCTCGAAGCCCTAGGGGCACACCAAGGGGGAGGAGTTGGACTCCTAGTCCAATTCCCTCCTTTTCCATATACAGGTCGACTTTTCACCACTCCCAAGCCACATGGGCCTTGTGGGACTTGTGCGCCTAGCCCATAAGGCCACGTTGCCTCCCCTCAACCCATGCTAGCCCTTGGGACGTGGTGTAACCCTTGGTGGACTTACGGACTCGTCCGGAACTTTCCGGGACCTTATGGAAGCTTCCTGGTACAATACCGAAAAAACTAAAACTTTTTCCGGAACCCTGAAAACAACTTTCTGTATATAAATCTTTACGTTCGTACCATTCTGGAGCTCCTCATGACATCCGAGTCTCATCCGGGATTCCAGAAAACATTCAGTCACCAACATGCATATCCTAATATTACTCTAACGTCACCGAACATTAAGCGTGCAGACTCTACGTGTCCGAGAATCATGTAGACATGACCGAGACACCTCTCCGGTCAATAACCAATAGCGGGACCTGGATGCCCATATTGGTTCCTACATATTCCATGAAGATCTTTTATCGGTTGAACCACGATGTCAAGGATTCGGTTAATCCCGTATGCAATTCCCTTTGTCTGGCGATATGTTACTTGCCCGAGTTCGATCGCCGGTATCTCCATACCTAGTTCAATCTCGTTACCGGCAAGTCTCTTTACTCGTTCCGTAATACAAGATATTGTGACTAACTCTTTAGACACATTGCTTGCAAGCTCTTTACGATGTTGTATTACTGAGAGGGCCCAGAGATATCTCTCCGCCACACGGAGTTACAAGTCCCAGTCTCGATCCATGCCAACCCAACAAACACCTTCAGAGATACCTGTAGAGCATATTTATGATCACCCAATTACGAAGTGACATTTGATAGCACACAAGGTATTCCTCTGGTATCCGGGAGTTGCATGATCTCATGGTCTTAGGAATGGATACTTGACATGAAGAAAACTATAGCAATAAACTCAAGTGATACGATCGAATGCTAAGCTTACGGTTGGGTCTTGTCCATCACATCATTCTCCTAATGATGTGATCCCGTTATCAAATGAAAACCCATGTCTATGGTTAGGAAACCTTAACCATCTTTGATCAACGAGCTAGTCTAGTAGAGGCTCACTAGGGACATAGTATTTGTTTATGTATTCACACATGTATTTAAGTTTCTGGTCAATACAATTCTAGCATGAATAATAAACCTTTATCATGAACAAGGAAATATGATAATAACCAATTTATTATTGCCAATAGGGCATATTTCCAACACATGACTGGTATAGATGACTATAAATCTTAATCGGGCTACGTTTTCACACTCAATGGTGGTGTAGTGTGCTGGAAGAGTTCTAACCAAGACACTATTGCGGATTCTATGACGAATAAAGAATATATTGCATAGAAGCATCGAAGGAGGCAGTTTGAATCACGAAGCTTTTTGAAGAACTAGGTATGGTTCCAAGCGCGATGAACCTCATGAAGCTCTATTGTGACAAGAGCGGCATGGTGGCTCAAGCAAAGGAGCCAAGGTCCCACCAACATATTGAACACAAGTACCACATTATCCGACATCATGTAGAAAATAGTTTTTAGGAGCAATGGACAGTGGGGAGCCTCCCACTAAATTTTTTATTTATAAAAGAAGAAGTATCAACAACAATTACAAGGAGGTGTGTGGGGAGAAGGGGTAGAATTAGAGGTGTAGGGGGAGGGGAGAGGCGGCAGTCACTAGTCAGCCAAAACACTAAGTACAAAGTTATACAAAGACCCAATAAAAGATTGGATGAAGGGGACAAGCTTGCGATTGGCTTTGTGAACCAGCAGCCGAACGTCTTCCTTAAACCGGAAAAAATAGTTTTGTGGAAGTACTAAAGATTCACACGGATATGAATGTATCAGACTCGATGACTGAAGCCTCTACCATGAGAAAAATAGGATCGACACCGAATTGCCAATGGTATAAAGGAAGTTATGTAAACTAGATTATTGACTCTAGTGCATGTGGAAGATTGTTGAAAGTACGCCCCGAAGGCAATAATATCTGAGTATTATTTATTTCCAAGTTTATAGTTAATGTTTATATTTTATGTTATAACTACTATGGTTTTCAAACCTGCGATAACCAACAGGTTCAGAGGAAAACTTATGTGCACATATAGAGTTATAAACGGTAAAACAAGATTCCTAGTCTTGCCTCTAGGACTTGCTCAAGTATTCTATGGTGGTTCTTTTTTCCTAATCATGGGCATGACTATAATGCCAACAACATTGAGAGCACGATGTTGGTAGAACACTTGTGTTGAATTGACCCAAGTTATATGTTATACTGAGAGATGGAATTTTCGCAACTCTATAGTTCATAACACGGGCAGTTGACATATGCATAATTCCTTAGACCATTAGAGTACCGAGTTATTCCATACCGGATGATGCACTTTGGGGTTGTTCTGACGTCAACTGTAATAGTGTGATCATAACGGCAACTTATAGGTTCATCAGAAATGTACATTGAGGGGCTACATAGACTGAGATTTGCTCCTTCAACGATGGAAAGATATTCTTAGGGTCCTCTCGATATGATGACATCTATTATCGTCTGGCCCGACACACCATGAGCTTGATCACGGGGCTGCCAGACATCCAGTCTATTCATAACACATGTCCAAAGTGGCTTTTTGATGTGCTTGATCACGGGAATTGCTTTATCCTTGGAGTGGAGCACACTTTCGTTTACCCTTGAGATAGACGGTGACGAGGCTGCCGTGATGATTGCCAATCCTTCAGAAAACACATCGCAACATGACGCCATCATCCAAGAGATTGCTGCCATGATGAGAAGAGGTAGAGAGGTAATAGTGATGAAAGCTATTATGACGGGGTGTAACCATGTTAGCCAGCACTACTTAGCTCAGGTGGGTAGACGTAGGATAAAGACGAATGTATGATTACAGTCGCGAACCGGGTTGTGAACTTGTGTGAACTGCGGAACTGGACTGCCACGATCCAGATTAACTAACATACAGCAAAAAAATGTTTTGGATGGTTAGAGGGACTGATAATCTCAACCCAGATTTAAGTCCTGGTGCTTGTATTTATTCTTAGATTTATTTCAGGATTTCCGGCAATGCACATTCAATGAAAGGAGACGTTTCCGTCGACGAGGTGCGCAGGTGTGACCTAGCTCCTGTCCCAGCCGCCACCGGCTGCCCGTTTCGTCGCCTCCCCAACCAGACGCTTATTCACCTCTACCCCCAAAAAATATAGGACTCTGCAGTCAACTCAATTCATTTATTTTCTCGTTTTATTAGTGTTGAATCAGGCTTGCTCGCAAGATCCTCCTAGTTGGGACAGAGAGACGTCGATGAAGCGGCGTTGTGTTAATCTGGTGACGCGGAATTGGGAGAATGGGATTTACGCACTGCGCCGCCTCAATCCCGACGTGCATCTCTTCTACCAGTCAAAAAATGACGCAAAAGAAGTAACAGAGATCAACGCGATGGATTCTGCAGCATCAACAGCAGATGATAGCAACAAAACGAAGAGATCTTCCTGTCCAAGGATGCGTAGCCTGCGGCGGCTGCCTAGACCAATCGCCAGATTCGATCCGTCGCCGGCCGGCCTGTGGATCAATGACGGCCTGGAGTGGTTCGAGCTGCTGGGCCCCCGCCGCAGCGAAAGCAGGGTCGTCAACGCCAACGTGGCCGGCGACACTGTGCTATACGACGCCGACGAGGGCATCATCTTCAACCTGCCTTCGCTCCACGAGCCCAAGGGAAGCAACCCCGTCTGCCTCTCAATCACCCACCCCGACGCCGAGGAAGACGCTCTCTACGTCATGGACCGCTATCCCGGCCGGGCGAGCACGGGCGGCCCCGGCATGCCCTCCTGCTTCGAGGTGCTCGAGTACAGGCCCAGCTCCAGATATCTGGACGACAGCATGAAGGGGTGGGGTTGGCGGCTCTCCCGCCGCCGCCCTTCATCCACGAGCACGGGTACGAGCCCACCAGGATCACATCATACGCCGCCGTCGGGGACGGGACTACCTTGTGCATCTCGTCGGACAGGAACGGCATCGGCACCTACTGCTTTGACACGGTGGAGGCGGATCCTCTAACTTAGAAAAGCAAAGTCACGGTGCTACAGTGTAATCATAGTGTAAAATGAAGAAGGAATGTTAGAAACGTTTAGCGAATTATTTACTATTGATATTTACTGTAGATATAAATAATCTATAATTAATTTTATTTCACCATCAAATTGTTTGTATGTAATGATTATGAATGTAAACATTAAATCTGCAATTTGCATATTAATTTAAATCATTTTAACCTTAATCATATGGATTGTAAGAAGGAAAGTTAGAGGATTGTAGTTTCTCTAACTTTCCTTCTTAATGTTAGAGGATCTGGTTCCTGACACGGTGCGCGACGATGATACCCACCGTCTAGGGTGGGATTACCGGGACGAATGGAGGCACGTTCGAAAATATATAATAGAACATCTGCACCCCGGCCCGCTTATCTGGTGCGTCCATATCCCTCTGGATATGTGCCAGCCGTTCCCGTAAAATCGTCAGGCCACGGTTATATCGAGTGGGTTAGCAGTGTACCTTCGACCATGATGTGCCTACTGCATAGCATAGGGTACTGTTCAGCTAGAGTTAGGACAAACAACTATCGGACACTCCAGGAGGCAGCCCGTGACTCTGGTCCATCTGCGTTCCCTCTTGCCTCTAGGAGCAGGCTAGGCGGCGGGGGAGGGGGATTCATCTAAGGCAGAGCATGGAGAGAACCCAAATCTGAGGGGGAGGCTGGAGTTTCGGGTACAAGAGGAGGCGCCGGGACGGGCTGGCCGCCGGGGGAATCTAGCACCGGGCCGCAGCGGGCACCGCCGCCCCTGTCATCTCGCGTCGCGGGCCATTGTACGGATCTATCATAGGTAAATCTTTGATCTCAGCTATGCGCATAGGTTCTTTGAATGTTGGGATGTATTTTGGCATTGGGCACATATCAGGAGGGTGATTATTCATGGTTCTCTGTGTTCCACAGGCTAGATTAGGTACGGGGTTGGGGCAGTATATATAAGCCGTCAACATGCAGGTAAGATGGCATGTAGACTTAATCTTGATTATTGGTATGTTCTTTTGGGAAGGGGCCCGAGGATGCAAATGTATTGCACATTATGTCTGGCTGTCTTTTTTTTTTTTGAAAAGGGGTGCAACCCCAGCCTCTGCATCAATAAGATGCATACGGCTCATAATATTAAAATAGAGAGTGTCACAAAGTCTTCAGCAGGTTTAAAGTAAAAAAGACGACAAGCCGCTCAGACGAGCGTAAACATAAAGCCACAACCGGCTGGCAAAAAATAGGAGCACTACATGCCTATCCTATTACATGACCGCCATCCAAACCGGTTGAAAATAACCCGAGCTACCATCTCCCATCGGGTAGACGCAGTAGCCAAATGCCCCCTGTCCTCCATCGGAGTGAGTAGCGACCACATACGGATCAACGCTGTGGCCCTGAAGATAACCTGCAAAAAATGAAAGTTCGTTGCTCTGTTAAAAACCAAATCATTTCTGCAGTTCCATACTGCCCATAACAAGGCACACGCGCCAACACGAATGAGTCTTGCTAAAACCAAGTCTACCCCATCAAGCCATGTTCCAAACAACATATTGATAGAAGTAGATGGAATAATATTGAAGGCAATATGAATCGAACGCCAAAGAAGCTTAGCCAGTGGACAATCCAGAAAGAGGTGCCTGATAGTTTCATTACAATCGCAGAAACTACATCTAGCAGAACCCACCCAATTGCGTTTTGCCAGATTATCCTTTGTCAAAATTACTTTTTTATGCACAAACCACATAAACACTTTAATTCGCAAAGGTACCTTAACTTTCCAGACATGTCTGGAGCAAGGAATGACACTAGTATTAATGACATCCAGATACATGGATTTAACCGAGAACCTACCGTCCTTTGTCAATTTCCAAAACAACCCATCTGGATCCTGAGACAGTTGGACATCCATCAGCCGTCGTACAAGATGAAGCCATGCCTCCCATCGTTCACCCACTAGTGTCCTCCGGAAGCTAATATTGAGAGGCGTTGACTGTAAGACATTTGCAACGTATACTTCTCGACGTTGAACAATGTTATACAGTGTGGGATATTGACGTGCCAGAGGTGTTTCTCCTAGCCACGTATCCTCCCAGAACCTCGTAGTAGCTCCATCACCAACTAAGATTTTTGTCCTGTTAAAGAAGAGGGGCTTGACTCTCATCAACCCTTTCCAAAACGGTGAATCAGTTGGGCGCACCGTCACCTGAGCTAAAGTTTTTGACTGAAGATACTTATTACGCAGAATTTGTGCCCAAGTAGCCTCTGTCTCGGATGAAAGTTTAAAAAGCCACTTGCTAAGGAGACATCTATTCTTGATCTCTAGATTTTCTATGCCTAGACCGCCTTGGTCCTTGGGCCTACAGATGATGTCCCATTTGGCAAGCCTATACTTACGTTTCAACTCATCGTTTTGCCAAAAAAACCGGGATCGATAAAAGTCTAATCTCTTCCTAACCCCCACCGGGATCTCAAAGAAGGATAGAAGAAACATAGGCATACTTGTGAGAACCGAATTAATCAAAATTAATCGACCTCCATATGACATGAGCTTCCCTTTCCAACAGCTTAGTTTCTTTTCAAAACGATCCTCAATACACTTCCACTCCTTGTTCGTAAGCTTACGATGATGAATGGGAATGCCCAAGTAAGTAAACGGTAGTGAACCCAACTCGCATCCGAACAATTGCTTATACGCCACCTGGTCCTCAGTAGCTCTTCCAAAGCAAAATAATTCGCTCTTGTGGAAGTTAATCTTGAGTCCAAACAATTGTTCAAATAAGCACAGCACAAGCTTCATATTCCTAGCTTTCACCAAGTCATGCTCCATAAATATGATCGTATCATCAGCATACTGCAAAATGGATATACCTCCATCAACTAGGTGCCGAACCAAGCCCGAAACCTGCCCCGCCTCCTTGGCCCGGCCTATTAAAATAGATAGCATATCAGCTACTATGTTAAATAAGATCGGTGACATTGGATCCCCCTGTCTTAGGCCTTTATGTGTCTGGAAATAGTGACCTATATCGTCATTTACTTTAATCCCTACACTCCCTTTTTGCGTAAAGGAATCAATTTGGTCGCGCCATGCCTTGTCGAATCCTTTCATACGCAACGCCTGATGAAGGAAAGGCCATTTGACTTTATCGTATGCTTTTTCGAAATCCACTTTAAAAACCACCCCATCAAGTTTTTTTGAGTGAATTTCGTGGAGCGTTTCATGCAAGACGACCACCCCTTCAAGGATATTTCTATCCGGCATGAAAGCAGTCTGGGACGGTTGCACCACCGTATGCGCTATCTGCGTGAGTCGGTTCGTCCCAACCTTAGTGAAAATTTTGAAACTTACATTAAGCAAACAAATGGGTCTGAACTGCTCAATGCGAATAGCCTCTGTCTTCTTAGGAAGAAGAGTTATTGTTCCAAAATTAAGCTTGAATAAATGAAGCTGACCATTAAACAATTCATGAAACATGAGCAACATGTCATGTTTAATGAAATGCCAGCACTTTTTGTAGAACTCCGCCGAAAACCCATCTGGTCCTGGCGCTTTATTATTATTCATTTGTGCAATGGCCTCATACACCTCCTTCTCCGTGAAAGGGGCAGTCAAAATCTCATTCTCTTCCGTCTGAAGTTGGGGAACATCCTCAACTCTTGACTCATCCAAAGACACAAAACTCCGTTCCGGAGGTCCAAATAACTGCTTATAGTAGTTGGTAATGTAAACTTTCAGGTTTTCCTGACCAACTATCGTTCCTTCATCTTGTTCTAATTGAAAAATTCTCTTCTTACGATGCTTTCCGTTAGCAATCATATGAAAGAATTGGGTATTATCCTCACCTTGGACAACCTTGCGAACCTTAGCTCTGAGAGCCCACTTCAATTCCTCCTCACGGAGAAGCGCTTTCAGCCTTAGCTCGGCCTCCAATTTAGACTCCAACTCTCTGGTATCTAAAAGAGAGGTTTCAGCTTTTAACTCTAGGGTGTGAATCATCATAAGGAGCCTTTCCTTCTCCGCCTTATAAATTCCGTTCGTATGCTTAGCCCATCCACGAAGGAACCTTCGCAGATGACGAATCTTGCATTGCCACCGCTCCATGGGTGACCTTCCCCCCCAGTCTTTAGCCCACTCTCTAGCCAACAGATCGATAAATCCTTCTCTTTCAAACCAAGCAAGTTCGAAAGAGAAAATATTCTTATTACCCAAATGAGTTGGGGCCCCTGAGTCCACTAATAGCGGTGTGTGATCCGAGATACCTCGTGTCAACGCCTGCACCGTTACCAGAGGAAACTTCTGTTCCCACTCAACACTTGCCAGAACACGGTCCAACTTCTCAAACGTCGGAACCGGTAATGAGTTTGCCCAAGTGAATTTCCTACCCGAAAGCTCTATCTCTCTGAGGTCCAAGCTCTCTATGATAGTATTGAACATAAAGGACCATCTGCCGTCAAAGTTGTCATTATTCTTTTCTTCCTTTCTTCGAATAATGTTAAAGTCACCTCCCACTAAGACAGGTAGTTGCTCATTCCCGCAAACTCGGACTAAGTCCGCCAGGAAATCTGGTTTAAGTTCGGGTTGCGCAGCCCCATAGACTGCCACCAAAGCCCAATCAAAACCATCAGCTTTCGTTCTTACCCTAAACTTAACCGCAAATTCACCCATCACTACACTCCGAACCTCCAACGAATCGCACTTAACCCCGAGTAGAACCCCACCGGATCTTCCTCGAGGTGGGAGACAATGCCAATCAAAGTCTACCCCCCCTGCTAAGGTGCTAAGAAACTGTGCTGAAAAATTACCTCGTCCAGTTTCGGACAAAGCAATAAAGTCTAAGTGATGTTCAATAGAAGCTTCTGCTAGAAAACGTCTTTTAGCCAAGTCTTTAAGACCTCTGCTGTTCCAAAAAATGCCTTTCATAATTCATCATGAAATTTTTTGGAGGTACGGATCCTAGCACTTCTACGCACAGCCGACACCGGATAAACCTTACGTTTCCAGGTCCTCTTAGGCTTAACCCCACCATCAATAGATTCAACACACTCGGAAAGAGGCTCTACGGCCACAGGCACCACCTCTAGGTTTGTGGTTACCGGAGAGGTATACTCATCCTCCTCCTCCGTCACCTGGACCGCAGGATCAAGATCAGCACACAAGCTATCAAGAACCCTAACCCCTAGCTTGTCAATCTCCGACTCATTCATCGGTTTTACTGCAGCTATGTTACGAATCAATTGTAACGCACGTTCAGCTTCCAAGTCTAGCATCTCATTAACCGATTTAGAGATCTCTAGATCATCGTTACCAAGAGACACTCCTATTTGGTTTGCATTATGAACAATCTCTTCATTGGTAAAATGCATAATAGAATTAGACTTATTAACTGACATACCAGTTGTAGTCTCGACGTCCCGCAGCTTGGCCGCTCTCAACGCGCACCTCAGCTGCATGTCATCAACATCGGAGTGCTCCTGTAGTCTCCCGCTGACCCGTCTCCCTACAGAGACTGGGTCCGGGATCCCACCGAACGCGATGACCTCGTCGCGCGAAGTAGCGGTAGGGGAAGAGCCTCCTGCCCGTCCCACAGCCGCAGTGGCCATCACCGAGGCCACCGGAGCAGCCACCAGAGATGCCGAATCCTCCAACTCGCGGACCTCCTCGCGCGAAGTAGCGCTAGGGGAAGAGCCTCCTGCCCGTCCCCCAGCCGCTAAGACCATCACCGGAGCCGCCAGAGCAGCCACCCGAGATGACGAAGTATCCACCTCGCCGATGCTCGTGCCCAAAGAAAAAGGCGCTGCCGGTTCCGCAGGAAGCGCACCCACCAGGCTGCCTTCCAGTGCCACCGCAGGAGAAAGGGCGGCCTCCTGCGCACCCGTTTCCCTGCCATCCGGGGACCTCTCCAGTGGGGCCGCGCCGTCCCCAGTCTCCAGCCACATCAAGGACCTAGAAGGTCTAGCCTCCTGCAAGTCCGCTCGTCCCGCAGCGACCGGCTCCGCCACGATCGCCATGGCCGAAGGCGAGCGAGGGACAGCCGACGGGGCCTGCTGCCCCACCTCATCAGTGTGGTCGACCGACCTCCCCACACATAATCTAAGTCTTGGACTCGGAGGACCAGCCCTAACACTCGACAATCTCGGCGGCGCCGAGAAGGCCCCAAGAGAACCCAGCTGAAGCGTGGTAGTTGGTACCGTGGAGGACGGCCCAACAGGAGTGGAGTCGGCATTCTCCGACTGCCCCGACGGTCCCAAAGCCTTATCCTCATTACTCTTAGCATTGTCATCCCTGGTACCTGAACCCCCACCTCCCTCAGAAGTGTCCATGGGATTGTCATCCTCAAACTCATTGAAAAGATCAGGATCCTCATAGTGCACGTCCAACTGATACAGAACGCCTGCGTAAGTCCAAGGCACCACGTCTGGCAAGTACTGAATATTGGCGACACTAACTAGCAGCCGTGCGACCCCATGAGCCCGAGTGAACTGCATATCCACCTGCTCGGTCTTACCTATCAGCGACCCCAGACTCCATGTCACCAGAAAGCTGTCCAAAGGATCAGACGGGGCACCAGAGAAACGAACCCAAATCTGAGTTAAAGGTGTGCCCTGTGGTTCTTTCTTTTTCCACTCATCGAACGCCAGCACAAAGCTAGTGCCTGTGACCCTGCTCATACCAAACTTGAGAATCCTCACCTGATCCTCCTTAGAAGGGAAGTCCACTTTATACGAATTATCAGAGAGCCTAAGTAATGACCACTGAAAATTACCCGGAGCTAGCTCTCTCAACTGCTGAATAATCTGTGCTTCGGTCAAAGGCCCGTGGACCACCTTCACAACACCGGGGAAGGAGGTTTCCACTATGGGCGCGGAAGGTTCCGCAGACGGAGATTCAAAAAACATCAACTCGGAGCAACACACCCCGTATATCTGGACGGATGGTTTTGGCCCCAACATCAGAGGACAGTCAGCCGCTGTGTGATTAGGCTTCCGGCAAAGATCACAAAGCTCCGCCGTACACTGGACCAAAAAGTGCCCCGGTTCCCCACACCGGAAACAAGTGAGCTTTTTCTTCTTAGCCGCCCACTTAGACAATTTGTCACTCTCGACCTTGTCAGAACCGTGCTCGGAAACAGTATCCTCAGTCTGCATAGGCTCAGGCAGCGAGACTGAAGCCAAAGCCTGCACCGTCTCCACTGCCACCTGGGGTAACTCTGATGCACCCTCCGCGACCTCCGTCACTGTAGCTGTCCTAGCATACCGAGTCTGATTAAACCTGCGGTTACCGCCCTGACCTCCACGGAAGCGCCCGCGAAAAGCATGGTTGGGACCGGGAGCTCCCTCGACAAAGTTCTCGGTCGGTCCTTGGAAACCATTGTTACTCTGTCCCTTGTCCACCCGAGCATATCCTCGGTCTCCATCGGTTGAGGAAGAGCCCCTGTGCAACCCAGCACCATAAGCATCGTATCCGTCGTCGCCCCACTGACCGCGCGGTGGGTTTCGATCATCTCCCGCCGACGCGCTCGAGCCGTTGCGAGTGGAGTTTTGAGCACCAGAGCCCGGAGCTGCCGCCATTTGCCTCGGCCATGGTCTCTGCGTTGTTGTCACCTCGGCCCTGGGAACCGGCACCGGTGGTGGCCGCGGACCGGCAGTAGGCGGAGGTACCGGTCCTCGCGGAGGAGCTGGCGCCCTAGGCATAAGCGCGGTTCCCCCCCCCCCCAGCCGCCGTCTGGGTCGGCGCCCGTATCGGAGGCGGCGCAGGTCCCCTGGGGGCTGGCGTAACCGCACCTCTGGGCGGCCTCGCACCAGGCGCCGCCCTAGCCAAGACCGGCGCCGGCAGCTCCGCTGCCCCGGCCGAAGCTCCTGGGGTAGCGACATTTTTCGCCGCCGGCGGCGGAAGTTTTGGCGGCATCGCACCGCTAGCTGTTGTTTCCGCAAGATCGGGTTGCCGAGAGCCTCGCCTGACTCAGTCCCGAACTGACGAAGGAAATCCCACCCGACCGCGGCGGCGAACCCTAGCTAGAATAACGCCTCGACAGGGAGACGATCGTGCATGTGGCAGCTCGCGATCCGACGCAATCACATGCACGAAGGCCTCTACCGGTTTTGCCTGGGCTTCCAGCCCCGCTAATCCCGGCCCACAGTCCACGGACTGAAAAACATCAATCTTTGCTGCTGTCGATGGGCCCGTATCGTGGCCCACAATGTCGAGCCCGTCAGCACCCAGCAAGGACATCAAACGCGTGATCCGATCCGCCCGAATCACGGACGAACGGCCGGTCGCCGGCTCCGGCCTCGGCGGCGCCGGAGGCCGCCGCCCCTTGTTCTTCTTCCTGGTCACTAGGGTCCAATCATCCGGAATGAAATCAGACAAAGTTACCGTTTTCCTCATGATCTTCGGGATTGGACCGCACCATGGCTTCAAGCCCGGCTTTGATTTTTGAATTGGAGGGATGCGCTGAACGGGCGTAATCGCTGTGGACGAACGAGCACTCGGCGAGGCGATTTTCACCGCAGCATCCTGCGTGGTTGATCCACCCTCGGCCTGGTCCTCGTCGTCACTGTCAATGAGCGCCCAAAACCTCCCTCCCGGTTTCACATGAACCATCGGCTCCGCCAGATCGATCACCTCCGGTGATCCCATTTGAACATCCACCTGCATGCACTCAGAAACAACTACATCATATAAATCGAGCGTGAATCTGGAACCAACCTCAATCTTGCCGTCGTCCGGAAGATAGTCGCCAGCGAGGACGTCGTTGTCCAGATCTAGGAGCGCCATCCATCTCGAACGTGGAGAGAAACGAAGGCGTCCTTCGATCCAGCTGTTGTAGTTGATCCCCTCAGAAAACTTCGCCCGCCATTGAACCAGACTGCATTCATTTCGACCGATCTCGTCGCCTTGGGCTTCAGTCGATCCTCCCTTCTCCTCCGTTCCGCTCGACGGCGCCGCCACCGAGGTACTAGGAGGAATCTGTTGGATCTCAGGCGCCGAGGAGAGATGGAAGGGCGGTGGCGAAGATCCGGTCCTCGCCGTCAACAAGCCATTGGAGACGCCCTCCGAGTCGCCCCCCACATCGCCCTCCGCATCGCCCGCTTCGCCATCCATAGGAAGAGATAGAGATAAGCTTCTTATTATCTGTATCCAACCGAATCCTGTACTGCGCTGATGCAGTTGTCCTCCCCCGTTGGGAGTCATGCTGTCTTGCTGTCTTGTCTGACTCATGTTAAGGTGGCTTGGATAGAACAGATGTAGCTGATACGTTGCCATCGTACATGGATCAAGGGTTATAGCTAGCTGTTTTGGGTGTTTGGGATGCGCCAAGGTGTACGTTGGGAAATAGCAGTAGTATAGAATTCAATGATATATAGTTTATGTAACTGACAAATGACAGGTTCATATCGCTGAATTTTTTTTGCATGTTCACCGTGTTCTATCTAGACAGCATTAATTTGGGGGAAATAAGCATGGCACATGATGTGTTCCCCAGAATAAAAAATTCCACGGTGGATAAAATTAGAACCATGATCAATGCCGACAAAAGGCCAATGGATTCAACAAAGAACGGAGATTTCATTTTTGGCATTTCAGCAGTAAGTCTCCACACAGAACATAATAGGATTCAGTTTACCGCTGCATCTTCAAAGAGAGGGCATACTAATCGGCCTTTGCCCTTGTTTTGCAGCCACGAGATGCTGCTAGTTCAGCATATTCTAGGGCAGATGACGGCTATAATGCACAACAAGAAGGGGATGCTTGGGCATGTGCATGAAAGATTTGTGATTCTATGGGCCTGACACATCAGGTGACACTCCTGATGCAGTTTCGAGTGAACGTTAGGGTGTGACAAATTAAAGTCTCTTGTGGGCATAGTTTGCCTGAGACTGTTTCTGTTGGGGCCCAAGTGTTTGTATCATAAAGATCTAGATTGGCTATGTGGACCTATATATTAAGTCGTCAAACCATGGAATGATTTCGAAGGTCAAGTACAAACTACTGTCTGCGGACATGACCGAAATATAAGTTGCTTGGTATGGATGTCAAGTTACGAACGACCGGTTGCATAGTTTTCGTTCTTTTAAATATACGTTGAAGCTGGTTTGTGAACGAACTTCCGATGATATAGACATCATGCTGAAACATGTACCTGGCACTTAGGAAATGTCGGCTGGACCCACACGCCGCTCATCGTGTGTTTGGGCAACACCCAAACTGAATAATGTGCATGGCACAATTGTAGCAGTCTCAGTTTGGACTATGGACCTGGCACATTTTGGGTGTACCTTGCAATCATGTGCCTGTGGATTATTGTAGTCACCTGTAGTGTACAAAGCACAAGTCATCCGGGTGACATGTACAAGGTACAAGAAGCGTGAGCACAGAGAGGTTTCAACTGCGTACGTGCCGAGCACGTGATCTGCAAATACATGTGCCAGGCACATGATGTGTAATACGACAATCTGGAGGAAAGGGAGGTGGGTGGCGGTCGTGCGATCTACTCCCTCCGTTCCAAATTACTCATCATGGTTTAGTTCAAATTTGGTTTTTGTTCAAATTTGAACTAAAACCACGACGAGTAATTTGGAACAGAGGGAGTACAAGTGTTGAAACCAATCATGTGTTTCCTGATTGTGTAAGACAAATTTCCGGCGTTGTAGCTCAGTGCACAACTTCCATTCATGTTGTTGCGCAAGCAGTATCCAACAGAAAACAGATAATCATGGGATTTATAGTAAATCAATGCAGAGAGATCGCCATTAGAAAAAACATGCAAACCAAGATGATAATTAGTCGACGGGGATGCATAGGTGCAAACGTCACAGTCACATACCACGCATAAGGGGCTACAAGTTACAGATTCATGGATTTAACAAAAGAGCAAGCATTGCGCAGATGCACGATCACACAATATAGCACAGAACGATTCATAGTCTGTGCCCCAACCATACACTAGACACCACATAGGTGTTTTAAGATATGATGCACACTCGGACAGTCATTGACGCAGTCCCAGCGCGTTCGTGGAATGTGACGACCACAAGATCATCTTCCTTCATTTGGATGTGTATGACATACTTCCGAAAACCTCCTTCAATTACAAGCCTGCCATCTTTTGATTTCTTGAACAATGCCGTTACATGGGCTCCTGCATCATCATGCACAAGAATGATCCCTGAATCGTCCAAGACGCCCGCATTGCTCTCAATGAGATCATTCTTCGGGATCCTCTATCAAATGCAAACAACAACACGTTTGTGAACAGCCATCCATAAGCTGATCGTGAAATACAAAAACAAAAAACATATATGTCATGATAATATGTTTATGTTCACTAACCATGTAGCCATCTTTAATGTCAACTCCATTCATCTTGTGCACAAAGATGCATCATACGTCTTCCAAAGCCCCGAATGCACATCTAATCATCTTTTTCATCTCTGAATATTCAAACTGATGTATACCCCTCGTGTACATGCAATGGTCGACGAGCTCGCGCTTCATGAGGGATAGGCCATTCAAAGCTGGCCACAACATCAAACTTATAAGCCACCACACATTTTGCAGCGAAAGTAAAATGTTCAAAAAAGAGATTTAACACAGACTTCCGAATTCAATGTGGTAGCCTTACCAACGAAGTGGCGTCTGCCTCACGCCAGCCATCCCCATGATTCCTGGTCCTCATAACTCCATGATCAACCATCACTTCGTACTCCAGTAGTTCTCTTGTGCCATCTTAGAGCTTCAACCCAATAGAAGGTTGTCATCGGAACTGAAACATGGCAAGACGGTCCTTCAAGATCTCCACATACGGCAGGCGGGTTTTTGCAATTAGGGAACTCCATGGCCTACATGTTAAGAAATAAAAAAATAAGCAACTATACACCAAGTAGTTGTTAAATCCATGTCCAGAATCTTTGCCATGAATAAAAACAAATCATTATACTACGCCAATGGGGTTTTCATAAATCAATATCTGGTCTAGCGCGTGTAATAGCGCTCAACAGTTTTATGTGAGCGTGCATGTTCCAGATTATCGTGTATCGCAATAAGTATATGGTGAGAGAGAAAAACAACTCAGTTGCCCAGATTTTTCCAAGTTGCAGCATTTAATTCGTGGCATGATCCATAGACCATTGACAGCCAAATGCAGGGCATTCTGAAACTTATGTTTGGATGTAAACGCATATATCATTTGGAACATCCTCTTGTTATGCACAGGCGAATGTTTTTTGAAAACATCGTGATTTTTGTCTTGTGTAAATAAACCAAAATATGCTCAGGTTAAGCTGATGTGAGATTTCAACGACCATTTCGAGCCATGCCCTTTTTGTATCAAGCTTATTGAGTGGTGTAAATAAATCATACTATGCCCAGAATATCGTAATATAAAGGTGTGTTACACCGAAACACGTTCCATCATGCACCATGGATGATATGAGTATGGGATGCGTTGCCGATCTGCGACATTCAGCAGTAAAACGCCTAATACCAGGGGAAATGAGAGAGTAATGCTTAAGTTTATGAAACAATTTAGGCCAAATAAGCTTAAATTCAGTGATCTACACCATCACCCCTCACACCATTCTCACAAAGATGACACACCTTGGGTCAGGATTATATGGGAAACATATTATCAAGATGGGCTGCCATGTAACAAATTGGTGGGCTCATTCTGGTGGAAAGGCATTCTGCAGACATTGCCTGAATACAAGAAGCATTCTAGATGTATTCCAGGAAAGGGGGAGACTATTCTGCTGTGGCACGACAATTGGTCGGACCTACCACTTCATCTAAAGATGCCTGAGCTTTATTCTTTTGCCATCAACAAAGATATCACACTGAATCAGATGCATGAGCATCAGGCACTGGAGAACTGCTTCCACCGACCTCTCTCACAACAAGCGTTTACTCAATTCAACATCCTTCAAGATCAACTGCATGGTCTGACTCTCACTGATGACTCTGATAAGTGGACATACACTTGGGCCTCACCAAACTACTCTGCAATGAAGATGTACAAACATTTGTTTGCCAAGAATGGGGCTCACTTCATCTTCAGGCAGCTATGGAAATCGAATTGCAGACTAAGACACAAGATTTTCTTCTGGATGCTACTCTATGACAGAGTTAGTACAAGGAACATGCTACACAGAAAAAACATGTATTTGCCAGACTACAACTATGCTCTTTGCTTGGACAAGACACAAGAAACTTTAATTCACCTGTTCTGGGACTGCCACTTTGCATTAAACTGCTGGAACTGTATCCTCCCAAACAGACAGAGGGGTATTTCGACCTACGATGAGATTGGAATGATGATTACGCTTCTTCCCCAGGATTTGGCTATGGAGATCATTATCATGGGCTGCTGGGCCATCTGGATGGTCAGGAATGATAAGATTTTCAGATCTTCACTTCCTAGTTTGAACTCCTGGAAATTCTATGTTCAGGAAGGCATGCAACACATCAAACTCAGATCAAATGAAGCCAAGGCCGCAAAGATAGACCAGTGGATTGAACAGACTCTGTAATTCTTTTTATTATGATACCTAGAACAGGCATTGGGTGATTTGTTGTGTGGTCTTGTACTTTGTATTTTGTTTATATTATATAAAATACCGTAGAACAATTGTTCTACGGTCACAGGGTCAAAAAAAACCATTCTCTCCATCCCCGGCATTGCCAATAAAACTGAAGTTGAGAAACCGTCACACAGACATGGAATCTACGAATCTTGAATGGGAAGATAATGACCAGATTTGGTTTCGGGAAGCAATAATATGAATCTTATTTTCTCGGAGGAAAGTATCGGTTACAGCGGAGGCAGGAAGGGGACGACGCATACCTAGGACCAGGGCGTAACGAGATCCTCGCGTTCCAGCCGCCGGACCTGTTTCTGAATCCGCCCGGCTCCCGTCGATGGATGAAGATGGAGAAGTTCTTTAGGGAAAAGGGATGGGGCGGACGCTCGCGTGCTTGGGGAATAGAAGCAGGCAGACGCTCGGCGCGCGGGGGTGTTCCGGATCCTTCCAGTCCAAGATCTGTGGTCCGGCACAGAATCAAGAAGAAAGGGGGATTCAGAATCTCATTTGGGGAAGCTGAAAAATGATTAAGACGCATCCCGGATGAGCGTTGCGAATAGCATAGCAGTATCCAGAGTCGATACGTACCTACAGCCGTCCGCCGGAGAGGTTCCCGGGGCGGCAAGCGCCGGCGCCATTGAATCGCCTCCTTGCACCCAATCCATTAGAGCGAACGAGCAGGGCGCTGTATAGGGAGAGAATTTAGTCGTATTCACGGGTCCGCGTCGGTATGCAGGGGGCGGGTGGAAGACAAGGAAGTGCAGAGCAGCTGTTACCCTACGACGACAAGGAACGGTGACAGATGTCTGACACGGTAATACGGGCACTGAATCGCTATCCAGCGTCGGACATCTCGAGGTAAAGGGCAACGTTTCAACCGTTACGATAACGCGGCCCCGGTGCAGGTGTGCGAAAAATCCGCGTCCGAGGCACCTTGGGCACTGGGCGCTGCCCTTCTACGACAAATCAGAGTATGTCCCTGAGTTCAAGCTACGAAACTACTTGACGAACGACAGTCCTTGGACGATGCTTGCACGACCGATGATCCAACGGTGCAAATCCACGCATGAGATGTGATTAAAGGCTCAGCTGGCTCTGTTGTCCATAAATCGTGCAAGGAATGTCGTGTGTGTAGCAATGCTGTTCAAGCTATGGTTGGGCTTCAGCCCGCCCAGGCCGAACTACCTGTGCGCCGCTGACCATGGCCAACCGCCCGTCGTACATCATGTTTGGGAAGATCTTGATCGGCCTGAGGAAGAGGACTGGGTACCGACGCATTTCAGGATACTGAACCTTGGCTCTGGCAAGTTTTGCATTGCTAAAATCATTAGCGCAGAGGCGACTGGCATGAAATTTTCTGTGCTCACTGGCATCGAGATGGTTCGCGGCAAAGATGATCAGAGCCGCGGTGATACGGAAGCCTGCCATCCACCCATGACCAAAAACAATCATGGTAATACGGTATCCGTCCACGAATGCGTCTGCCGTAGTGATACGGAAGCCGGCCATCCACCCATGACCGCATACATTTCAGATCGATTTCAACACACAAGATGAAAGTCTAAATGATTGCCGCCACAGGCAGCGCCCGTTTCCCACAACATATCTTTCTCATGTCCGACAGCAAGCTCATCGGCCGGCCGTGAGCCCCGGGAAGTGAAGATTCAACGGGAGGGGAAGAGTAGTGGCCTTCGCGAAGCTGCGAGCAAGCTCATCGAATGTGTGACCCTACAAGACGTCGACAGTGGCCTTTCTGGGACCCAAGCGGTGGCGGCCTTCCATATTCTACTCTTCCTCGCCATCGACAGGGGCAGACATGGACATGCCAACCTCGTCGTCATGGCGGCGGGGTGCGAACGACGATGGCGGCGTGGTCAAGGCAGAGCTGGTGACATCCTCGGTCTCGTGTGCCTCCTCTTCCTTCGTCGCCGCGTCGATGTCCAAGAACAGGGCGTCTCCCTCTGCCCACAGCACGTGCAACCGCCATCGCTCGTGGTGGATCTCGCGGGCGCTGCAGTACGACAGGAGCAGCACTTGCTCCTATCGAGGAAGCCTAGACCATCCGCCACCATAGTTATGACAGGCTTGTCGTTTGCCTGGTCGCTGATGATTTGTTCCTCCGCGAGCTGGTGCTCGTCGAAGGAGTCGGGGAGAAGGCGCGTACACCGCGTTGCGACGCATGCGACACTTTCGACCGACGCACCACTTCAATGCTGGCTCTCATTAGATGTCATGTCCGTTGGTGCTCCCGAGCGGCACTGACCGACATGAATATGCGGCAATCACTTCATGCGGGAAATAGTGTGAGCAAGTGAAAGGGTTTTGGGTGGTTCCGGGTGTCTGTCGCGTGCTGCCCAACGGTTTGGACGCCCGCAAAGCATCCTAGTTTGCCTCTGGTCCGTGGAAGGACGGACGTCCGGACCAGTCCACGGACCGATGGAGTGCCACGTTGGATGATAAAATAAATACAGACCGCTTGATCCGGATGGATGCGAGCGATTTGAGGTTAGTGTTGGAAGATCAAAGTTTGACTACATATTTAACTAGTGAAATTCACTATATTATTCACATATTCAACTCTGCGGCGCTGATTATGAACCGGAGGAAACTGAACTTGGTGAACGTAAACATCACAGGCATTTTGTAGTTAGCGGGACGTCTCCTTTAGCCGAAAACTTATCGTCAGGAATTGGGGGTCATTCTTTTCTTTCCGAACAAACATTATCAGTCTCTGGTTGTGTCGTGTTGCCTTGGATCATATACACTCTATTCGATCCTGTACGGCTGTACACTCCTTGCCCTATGTATTTATATGTAGTATTTGCCATTCGTGATCAATCGCAGCCATCTAGAAAAATAAAAATTCCCTCGCGTGCGCTCCTCCATCACATCCTCTTGCGTCGCATGATCCGGCGGGAGCGCTCTCGGTGATGCCGCCGGCGATCGCTTTGGCGTCGGCGTCGGCGTCGATGCGCGGCGGCGAAGGCGCGAAGGGTACGGCGCGGCGCCCGGACCGCGTGCTGGCCGCGCGCCGGCGGCGAGCTGCCGTGCTGCTCCTCGCTCTAGCGTACACGGCGGCTATGCTTGTGCTCCTCCTGGGCGCTGACGGCACGGGCCTGGGCACAGGTGGTGGACGCGTGGTGGTAGGTGCGCCGCGTCCGCGGGCGCGGGCGCCAGCGCCGCCCGGATCGGTGTACCGCAGCCACCTCGTGTTCGAGCGGCTCCTGCCGGAAATGCGCGCCCTCGCCTCTCGTCCTAGCCCGGTGAGTTCTTGCTCGTTCCCAGGGACTAGTAATGTTTATTCGATCCATTCCCAGCGGAATGGGTGGATTGGCTTAAAAAAGAGGTGGAAATTTTCTTCCGGCCATGTGCGTCGGATGAATTTTTCTCGTCTACTCCTTGATTTGCCACTGGATGCTCATGGTTTGATTATAAATCGTCCCAAAATTGTTTGTAGCTTTACCACACATTGCATCCAAGTTTTGTGTTGGCTGTTTGTGAGTTGTGACACAAATACAGTAGAATGCTACATAGCTTACTAGTACTAATCTCTAGTGAAACTGGTGGTGACACTGAGATAACACTGAATTTGGCTGCTTGTAGGAGTAGACATCCATTGAATCCTTTATTTGTATTGCTATAGCACTACTGCAGGCCAATGAAGATACTTGGCACCTTGAGATGGCAATACATAGGACATAAATAATGTACTTATAAGACTGTAGCATGCGAGTTCTGTTTCATGTTCATATGCCAAAAAGGTGACAGCCCTTCATGTGGCAGGCCTATAATATGTTCTGCAACTTGGGAGATGCTTGGCATTGGGAGCTCTTTAAAGGTCAAAGAGGATTTATCTGTCAGTTGTTGATTGTAACAATGGTGTCATGATGATGATCATTTTTAGCATTACAGTGCTACTAATCCAATCACAACACATGTTCAATGCCTATGATCACTGTGACCAACAACATTTTTTCCTTTTAGTTTACATAGTCATACATACACTCTTCGCATGTATGTAACATGATTTTGCCGTGTCATTGCAGTTAATGGCATCCCATTATAAAAAGTCTGGAAAGAGATGGGTACCTTGCATCAGAAAGAGATTGACACAATCAGGTGCAAATTTGAAATGCTTTTTATGAATTCCTATACCAAATGTACCAAGATCAGCCAGTCAGAATCAGCTTTAGTATAAGTAGTAACAGGCGACATAGCTAAGTAGTTTTTATTGATGGTCCACATTACACTTTTCAGCGTTACCACCTTCAAATGGTTTTCTCGTAATTGAAGCAAATGGTGGTCTGAATCAGCAACGCATTTCTGTAAGTTGCATGATCAATTTCTTACTGAACGTGGACCAACTAGATATATTCCTCAGAGTCATCTTGATTACATATACACTACTGAAACGAAACTCACTGTTGGTACTGAAATACCTTTCTTTAATGGTATATTCTATACAGTAAAAGTATAATGATCCATGGTTCGATATTAACTATCCAAAGTCCAAACCCTTTATGGCCCCTGGATTCCTGTTTCGCAGACTCCCTTGGATTCGTTTTGAATTTATTTCTTGCATGAACATGCTGTTTCATGTTTTGTTGCAGCTTACCCTTTTATCTTCCACTAAATTCTGAATACTTTCAAAAGTCATTACGCATTCCACTGATCTTCATATGTAGAATTCTTTTCTTTTTTCTAGTGTCTCAACTGCCAACTTGAATTTCAAACTTCACAACATGTTTGCTCTGTAGTGTTTATCTGAGTCTAACAGAGATGTCTCGATACAGATTTGTGATGCTGTTGCTGTGGCAAGCTTACTTAATGCAACTCTTGTCAGCCCAGCTTTTCATCTGAATAGTGTTTGGCGTGATTCTAGGTAACTATTTTGCTTCTTTGTAGAATATCCGCAGATGTGTTTGGAGAAACTGGCATACAGCACATCCGTCCCTGGGTCACTTTCTTGAGAACTAGCCCTGTAAAAACGCCATTTGCATAATTAAGTTTCAAATTTACTTCAGTTAGCATTTTCTGTATTATATAAGTGAAAATTCTTTCTTTGCCCATTGTTTATCTGCTCTCGATAAATAAAATGGATCAGTATCCTTTCCTTTTTGGAAAAGAGAAACTTCATTATGTCTCTTCAAGCCCTTGTCTGCACTCTTTTTTTGTGCTATCAAGTCACTATTTTCTGTTGTGTCATTTCTTTTGTGCTTCCGTTTTAACAATGCATTTTTCAGCACTCTTGTTTTGTTCCTTGTTAAGCATGTACCTCAATAATGTCGATAGTATCACATCGATCTTTGCATTTGCCATTTTATAAGCTGTATCCCTATGAAAATAATTGATTGAATAAAGAATTGTTATTTTTTATGTAGCTTTGGTTTTCTTTCATATGTTATTATATTTTCAGTAATATTCTCCTCATGCCTGTGTCATATAATATGTTTTTGATTTTTGATTTTCTCATCACTTTTCCAGAAGGATAATTCTTCTTTGTTCCTGCATAATATTTCAGCAAATTTGGTGATATATTTGATGAAGACCATTTTATTGAGACACTCCGAAAACATGTAAGGGTTGTCAAAGAACTTCCTGAAAATGTTTCTGCGCAGTTTGACCATAATATCAGCAGTATACCGAATATGAGAACCAAAGCCTTCTCGTCTCACAGTTACTACCTAGAAAAGGTGCTTCCGAAACTGTTGGAGCTAGGGTATGTGCTCCTGTTGCACCTTCCTTTGATATAGTGTCAAATTCTTGCTACTAAAGGCGTTCTATACTACCATATCTTTGCTCATTTTCTGTTCTATGACACAGGGCTGTGCGTATTGCTCCTTTCTCAAATAGATTGGCTAATTCAGTTCCATCAAATATCAATGCGTTGAGATGTTTGGCAAACTATGAGGCATTGAGATTTTCTGAACCCATAAGAATTCTTGCAGATAACATGGTTGACCGAATGATCAAGAAGAGTGCTTTGACTAGTGGGAAGTACATGTCAGTTCATCTTCGCTTTGAAGAGGTTCAAATACAATGCCATGCTAGTTGGTGCCTGTTATTAAATCTTTTCAGTAAGACCAAGCTTTATGATGATTGTGTGTGCTGCATTTTAGGATATGGTAGCTTTCTCATGCTGTATATATGACGGTGACTGGAAGGAGAATATTGCAATGGAGAATGCTCGCGAAAGGGGCTGGAGAGGGAAGTTTCGCCGACCAGGTCGAGTGATAAATCCCGAGGCCAATCGGAGGAATGGGAGATGTCCTTTAGCTCCTATAGAGGTTGAAATGTTAGTTCCCCGCAATTGTTTTGAGTATGCTCGTATTGCAACACTTCTAGGGCCAGTTAGGGGTACATTTACCAATTTTAGTAAGCTCTCTAAAGATATTCTTAACTGTTACATCCAAGAATGATAAGTGCTTTAAAATTGCCACTGCAGTACTTAATGGAGCCTCACTCTGTTTTTTTCCTGAGTGCACATCATGTTCATTACTCCCCAGGCTATCTATTGTTAGAGAATACAGTTGGACACTCCAAATAGCATCTATGGTGTTGTGCATTGGTGCAAAAAGCATTTTGTAGGCATTTGCATTGCAGACTACAGTAGGTAGTGCTGGACGTCATGTTTTCAGACCATTTCTAGAATTCCTTATCATAGTCCTTTATTTTTCAGTGGACTGATTAGTTAAACTGGAGTTAAAGCTTTGGTAAATGTATCCTGCCACCATAATTTGCAGATGCATTCCAATAGGCCTTTCTGCAAGCTGCCAAGAGATCTTATTTACATGATATCATTGTACAACTTTACTTTTTCCTCACTAGTTTTGTTTATGCAGGTTGGAATGATGCTGCATGGCATGGGGTTTGATAATACTACCTCACTCTATGTTGCCTCTGGTAAAATATACAATGCTGAGAAGTATATGACTCCTCTTCGCGAGTTGTTTCCACTTCTACAAACAAAGGAAACGCTCACTTCACCTGAGGAGCTTGCACAGTTCAAGGTATTTCCCCCTCCCTTAGTTACTCCGTTTCTATCATAAATTGTTACTGTAGAAAGGATGCATTCTTACATTATTTCACAGCAAGCATGCATAACCCTTGTTCAGTTTGAAGGGAGGGTAACAGTTGGATAAGAGCCATTTCTTATCTCCATGACAGACTTACCTTTGACTCACATTCCTATATCCAGGGGCATTCATCCAGACTGGCCGCATTGGACTACACAGTCTGTCTATGGAGCGAAGCCTTTGTAACGACTCAAGGAAGCAATTTCCCTCATTTCCTGATCGGACACAGGCGTTATTTGTATGGGGGGCATGCAAAGACAATAACACCAGATAAACGGAAAATGGTGCTACTCTTTGACAACCCGGATATCAGGTCAGCTTTGAGTAACCGTTGTCTGATATGTCTAAGTGCACGAGGAAGCTGGAGAAGGCCCGAATTTTGCCACGTCAAATCTGGATATCCACATTTAGCTAGTTTCCATTTGGACAGTCAATTTTAGAGATAAATTATTGTAGAAAATCATAGTGAATTTTAACTATTGTCCATATTGTTTTATATGTAAACACTGAAATACATTTTAGCTGAATGTAAGGCTGTAACGGAACCTCTGATATCCAACTTGTTTGCTTTGACTGCAGATGGGATCGGTTCAGGCACCTCATGCAGGATATTCGTCGCCAAAGTGAATCGAAAGGTTTCGGGTTCAGGAAACAGCATGGATCGATATACAACCTCCCGATGCCCGACTGCATGTGTCAGCAAGCTGAAGCATGATGATGTAGAGTACCGATTTATGTACTTGTAAGTAGGAGTTACACATAGAAATTTGTTACATTTTTTTTGTCTGTAGGTAAAGAGTACTGTAGTAGACTAGAGATGCCAAATCGTGTGGTTGTCGATATGAAATCCAGCCCAGAGATGCAGTTATGCTGTCTGAAATGAAAGAGAGCCTTGTTTTTTCTTTTCTTCAGAATATGCCACAGCCTATATTGACTATAATACCCAAACTTAACTTTGAGTTGAGAATTGTTTGCCTGGTGTTAATGGAGATAAACAATATCCTGCCTAAACTAATACAGTAGTAGAGAGTATGCAACTTGGTATGATTGCTGTGCCAAACAAATGAAATATATATTAACTGTTGCATAAACATATTGAGACACAAACTAACAGCACCGCATAACCTGTGCGACTCTTTACACCAAGCAATAGAAGTTCATATTACACAGTCGACTTAGTGCATGCACATATAGAAGTACTAGTTAATTAGCCTAATACAGCGGTAAAAAATTATCACACCAGAAAAGAAAAACAGCGGGACATGGCTCCCTCCTCTCTTGCGCCCCGAGAACGTATCCTGCGCATCAGGTGCTCCAATGGCTTTTGGACCATTAGATGAAAAGGCAACGGGTTAGATTTTGTCATATGTTGGACTATCAACATACTTACGGAAGCAGTCTTATACTCCCTCTGAAAACTACTCCCTCCGTTTTAAAATATATGACATTTTGGTAGTTAGGAACGGAGGAAAATAAAATAAAATCGTTTAGGTCATTATAAAGTAGTGATCTAAACAATCTTATATGAATTTATAGAGGGAGTAGATTATTACATTCGAGCCGCACTCCACATCCCATCCCCCCATCAAAACATTTGTGTGTTTATTTATTTTGGCTCAAACAAAAAAATGTCACATTTTTGTCACATTTTTTTGGCAATGGATCTGCCGAGGACGAGAACTCTATACCAACCTGCCTGTGACGCGGGTGGAGTTGCAAACCTCGCACTGCTAGATCAAATATGCGCCATTAGCCCTTCTTCAGAATCTGCCTCCGATACCTTACTCGACCTTACCACCTTTTTTTCACCTCCATCGCAACCACATGATCCGAATGACGGCCACAAAGGTCCTGTCACACATGCTACATCATCCTAGACAACTAAAGAACCTAATGAGATCCATCTAGCCAACCCCAACTTGGCTCTTGGGCAACGATATGACCAAAGCAGGAAGAGAAATGCTTGAGAAGATGTTTCCACCAGGCGCGGTACACCCATGGCCAATTTTTTTTCCGCAAACAGTCCAATTTTTGGGAACACCATCAAACCGTTCGTCACCATGGACTCTCACAGAAGTCGAAAATATGTTTGTGAAAGAATGAAGCGAAAATCCTCTAGGCCCACAGATCTGAATGTGGATAAACAAAATGTGGCGACCGCCTGCCCTCAACCTAGAGAAGGGCGGTCACGACCCTCCTGACTATGACCACAAGCTCCGGGGAAAGCACCTCCATAACGCGGTGCATGTAGAATGAGGTCTCCGACGAAGAGTGCGATGGGAAGGCACAAGAGGGGTGTTAGTATGACAGAAACGGTGTACCCCTAAGCCTGTCAAATGCTTGGGAAAATAATAATTAGTTAAAAACACATAGACCATTTTTTCATGACTAACAACCATTACCGCATGAAGATACACTCAGATACATGGCTACAACAATGCCACGAGACGCAGAAGATCCTGAGGTAAGTTCAAAACATCAGCCATGCGGACATCACCACCCGGAGCCCCGAGCATTCGATCCACGTGTCGCAAGGGCAAACGGCCCTTGCGGCGCACTCCACTGACCGAGCATTTAATGCCCACGTAGACTACACATCGTAGCCCCCTACAGAAGTAGGTCATCGACAAAGACTAGGCTGGGCGGGCGCCTCGGGCAGATCAGGTGCATGCCTTATCAGTCAGGTGAGCGTGGCAAGGCTCTGACCCGCCCCTTGACCAAGAAGGGCGGTGTGCGACATCACATCAAGTTGAACACATGCCAGGAGGTACTCGAGCACCTGACGTGCTATAGTATCAGGTCATCTACTCCTAGTATAGAATACAACTTGTACGAAGCACCAACAATCCTTTCTATCCGTTCACACATGCCTAACCGATCATTGTGGTACCCCCAGGCCATATAAGGGGAGGACATTGAAGACCCAACCCACAAGAAGCATACAACAATAGATCCCAAGAAGACTACTAGTCACAAGCTCTACCCAAGAGAAGCAGATATCGAGCAAGGAAGAGTAGCGTTAGGAGTGCTCAAGCACTCTATTTAGGACCCCGACCACCACCGGTTGCACTCCGACCACATCTTTTGTAACACTCAAGCACTTGTATTCCCCACTTTGATACCAATAAGAACATAACATATGGTTATATGCTTCCATGAAGACCTGAACGTGTATAAAAATCCTTGTGTCTCGTGTGATTCCTCACTTATGGAGAACAGAGTGTTTTAGCCCCTTGCCAAACTCACAAATACAGGGTATCCTTGCTCCCTAGTGTCTTGAGTACACACTTCAACAAAGGGATACAAGCCCTCAATGCTACCATCTGCCGCACGAGGCTTCAGACTAACACCGACCGACGACGGTGAGGGGGGAAGGAAGGGGGCGGAGGAGGGGTTTGTCACGGCGGGGGCTGCTCACTGCCCGAGTGGCGCTAGGGAGCGATACATGGACCAAACTCAAATGAAGTTCAGTCGTTTTCCTAATCTATATCCCTTCAACTCATCCTTATTTGATACTAGAGGGAACACATTAACCCGTGTAGAAAAATGACATTGTGGAAATTTAAACATGGTGAAGAAAGAAGAAAAAAGTAATAACATGCCCAAGTTAAAAAAACTAATAACAGGTGTGTTATGCATAAGCTCCATCACAAAAATGGGCAAAGACGTTCTAGCTGGTTCTGGACAATGATTGGCATCTGTGTAGTGGAGTAAAATGTATAAACCCACCATAATTGTGACATGATTAGCTCTTAGCCACCACTTTACCTTTTTGGATGGAAAATCACCAGACAAATGCTATTTTTTCACCAAATGCACTAACTGCTCGTTAGCGCACTGAGCCACAATTATGATAGTGGGGCCTGGCTTCCATGCTAAGTTGGCAAAAAATCAATGTGGAAAATTTGACTTGGTATTTTTCCTCCATCTCCTCCTCTTACATCAAACACCTCTTTGTTAGATAGAGGTAGTTTAAACTCATGTAATCTCAACCTCTGTCCCTTCTCTCTCCCGTATCTGGTTGGATCTCTTATCTCCTATAACCATCGGATCATTAGCGATAGATGGAAACTCGTAAGCCACCATAGGGGCTTCCTGTCCTCGATCAATATAATTCATGCGGCTCCCTTACGAGGGTGTAGGAACGCTTCTGTCTTACATGATACCAGAGCCAAGAGGTCTTGAATTCATGATCTTGCCAATGCAGTATTAAAAATATATTCTGCGGCCTACATCAATCCCACATCTAAGGACTAAAATAGCCTAGACATGAGGGGGAGTGTTGAAATATATTGCCCGCCTCTCCATCAGTTTAGACTCTTGGATGAGTTGGCTGGTGCATGAATTAATATGGTATCAGAGCTGATCCTCTTCCAATCTAGCTACAGAAAAACAAACAGCCACCTACCTTCTATCATGTCTTCCTCCTCAACTCTGGTCATCCTCAACCTCAGGTAACTGTCATCTGAGAAGCTATCGAGGGAAATTATCTCCTCTAGAAGGCCCAGGTTATGCCCGCCCTGCATGGAGCGTAGGTGACATGGCTCCTGGATGGATCTGATGCAGTGCCTTCGAAGCAAATGGAGCAACAACAACAAGACAAGACCATGGCCATGGGGCCAAATCCCCTCTACGGACCATGAATCTCGAAGGATCAGCATGTTCTGAGCTACCTGCTAAATTATCTTTCGAAGGAAATCCTCGCTCAAGTCATGGGGAAAGAATCGACCTTCGATCTCTAGACTTCCATCACCGCCCTCTTCGCATCATAGTCCCAATCTCGAATCACCAATTTGAGAATAGCCATCGCCACCATGAAGAAGGGCAACATGAACAACACCTCCTACATCGCCAAGATGAAGAATCCCAGTGATGAACTCGCAGCGGCGGGCCATCCCATCTCTGATCCTGAGATGGTGGACTATGTGCTTGTTGGTTTTGATCGCGACTATGATCCCGTTCTGGCGGCCATCGACGCTGTCAAGGCGTCCAAGCTCTTTGCTCAAATCTCTGCCTTCGACCATCTAGCAATGGTGACGTGAGCTCTCGAGGACATCTGCAACAACAGCAGTAGCAGTGCCAACCGCCTCGGGACTACACTGAATGTCAAATATGTTTCAAACATCACTAAGGGGTGCTCATGAGTGTTGGGATTGCTATGAGGAGTATGATTACGAGGAGAAGGAGGTCAATGTTGTAACCGACTTCTATGGCATCAACATGAACCAGTACATGGATACTGGTGCTACAAATCATATCAGGGAGAGCTGGACAAGCTGACAATCAGAGACAAATATCGTGGAGGTGATCAAGTGCACACCATAAGTGGTTCTGGTATGAAAATTACTCACATTGGTAGTACAATTGTTAAAAAACCCATAAAAAATTTGCATCTAAATAGAATTCTATATGTTCCTGAAACATCAAAGAATCTTCTCTCTGTTCATAGGTTTACTGATGACCCAAAAGTATAGGGGATCTATCGTAGTCTTTTCGATAAGTAAGAGTGTTGAACCCAACGAGGAGCAGAAGGAAATGACAAGCGTTTTTCAGCAAGGTATTATCTGCAAGCACTGAAATTATCGGTAACAGATAGTTGTGTGATAAGATAATTCGTAACGGGTAACAAGTGACAAAAGTAAACAAGGTGCAGCAAGGTGTCCCAATCCTTTTTGTAGCAAAGGACAAGCCTGGACGAACTCTTATATAAAGCAAAGCGCTCCCAAGGACACATGGGAATTGTTCTCAAGCTAGTTTTCATCATGCTCATATGATTCACGTTCGTTACTTTGATAATTTGTTATGTGGGTGGACCGGTGCTTGGGTGTTGTCCTTCCTTGGACAAGCCTCCCACCTATGATTAACACCTCCCGCAAGCATCCGCAACTACGAAAGAAGAATTAAGATAAATCTAACCATAGCATTAAACATATGGATCCAAATTAGCCCCTTACGAAGCAACACATAAACTAGGGTTTAAGCTTCTGTCACTCTAGCAACCCATCATCTACTTATTACATCCCAATGCCTTCTCCTAGGCCCAAATCATGGTGAAGTGTCATGTAGTTGACATTCACATAACACCACTAGAGGAAAGACAACATACATCTCATCAAAATATCAAACGAATACCAAATATTCATGATTACTTATAACAAGACTTCTTCCATGTCCTCAGGAACAAACATAACTACTCACAAAACATATTCACACTCTATAAATGTTTCCTTACCAAATTCCACTTACCAAAGGTGATTCACTCCCCGGCAACGGCGCCAGAAAAGAGTCTTGATGACCCACAAGTATAGGGTATCTATTGTAGTCCTTTCGATAAGTAAGAGTGTCAAACCCAACGAGGAGCAGAAGGAAATGACAAGAGGTTTTCAGCAAGGTATTATCTACAAGCACTGAAATTATCGGTAATAGGTAGTTGTGTGATAAGATAATTTGTAACAGCTAACAAGTGAAAAACCTAAACAAGGTGCAGCAAGGTGTCCCAATCCTTTTTGTAGCAAAGGACAAGCTTGGACTAACTCATATATAAAGCAAAGCGCTCCCGATGACACATGGGAATTGTTGTCAAGCTAGTTTTCATCATGCTCATATGGTTCATGTCCGTTACTTTGATAATTTGATATATGGGTGGACCGGTGCTTGGGTTTTATCCTTCCTTGGACAAGCCTCCCACTTATGATTAACCCCTCTCGCAAGAATTCACAACTATAAAAGAAGAATTAAGATAAATCTAACCATAGCATGAAACATATGGGTCCAAATCTGCCCCTTACGAAGCAACGCATAAACTAGGGTTTAAGCTTCTGTCACTCTAGCAACCCATCATCTACTTATTACTTCCCAGTGCCTTCCCCTAGGACCAAATCATGGTGAAGTGTCATGTAGTCGATGTTCACATAACACCACTAGAGGAAAGACAACATACATCTCATCAAAATATCGAACGAATACCAAATTTACATGATTACTTATAACAAGACTTCTCCCATGTCCTTAGGAACAAACATAACTACTCACAAAGCATATTCATGTTCATGATCAGAGGAGTATTAATTATCATTAAGGATCTGAACATATGATCTTCCACCAAATAAACCAACTAGCATCAACTACAAGGAGTAATCAACACTACTAGCAACCCACATGTACCAATTTGAGGTTTTGAGACAAAGATCGGATACAAGAGATGAACTAGGGTTTGAGAGGAGATGGTGCTGGTGAAGATGTTGATGGAGATTGACCCCCTCTCGATGAGAGGATTGTTGGTGATGACGATGGCTTCGATTTCCCCCTCCCGGAGGGAAGTTTCCCCGGCAAAACAGCTCCACCGGAGCCCTAGATTGGTTTTGCCCAGGTTCCACCTCGAGACAGCGGCGCTTCTTCCCGAATGCTTCCTTCTGATTTTTCCAGGTCAAAACACACCATATAGCATAAGATGGGCGTCGGGGGTCGCCAGGTGGCCCATAAGACCGGAAGGCGCCCCCAGGGGGTAGGGTGCGCCCTCCACCCTTGTGAATGGTAGGTGCCCCCTCTGGTGCTTTCTTCACCCAATAATTTTTTATATTCCAAATATATTCTCCGTGAAGTTTCAGGACTTTTGGAATTGTGCAGAATAGGTTTATAATATTTGCTCCTTTTCCAGTCTAGAATTCCAGCTACCGGCATTCTCCCTCTTCATGTAAACCTTATAAAATAAGAGAGAAAAGGCATAAGTATTGTGATATAATGTGTAATATCAGCCCATAATGCAATAAATATCAATATAAAAGCATGATGCAAAATGGACGTATCATTTACCCTTGACAACCTTGTGCTCATTGAGTTTTATCCTTATTTATTTTTGGTAAGGACTTGGACACGAGGATAATACTTTTTAGGGGCAAGTAGCGTGGGAGGCCTCTACCTACTCATATCTTCATCATCAAATAAAGAAGCCTTTGTTGTCGTCAAGCCATCTTCAACAAAGTGACATAGTAGATTAGGTAATCCGTCATTAGTTATTGTTAAACTTGTTCTTAGTAAGAATAAATTTCCCCACTCTCATGAGTCTAACATTGAGTCAGTTTGGTATCCATATCAGCAAGCTAAAAGTCATCGGCTACCATATCCTATTTCTATCAGCATTTCCACTACATCCTTACAACTTCTATTCTCAGATTTTTGGGGGGCACCTCCTACTTTAGTTGGTAGACATTCATATTATGTAATCTTTATTGATGATTATAGCAAATTTACTTGGATCTATCTCCTTAAGAAATGATCTGAAGTGTTTCAAGTTTTTGAGAATTTCCAAAATCTTGTTGAATGAAAGCTTAACACTAAGATCATTGCCATGGAAATTTACTAGGGAGATGAATACAAGAAACTCAATACGTTTTTCAATAACTTGGCATCTCACATCATGTTTTGTGTCCTCATGCACATAAACAGAACGACTCTGCCAAAATAAAACATTGCCATGTTGTTGGGGTAGGGCTAGCCTTACTAGCAATCGTATCCATGCCATTAAATTTTTGCGATGAATCATTCTTGACTTGCCACATATCTCATTAACTTTCTCCCTAGCAAAGTCATCAAATTTGAGACTCCCATCACACGTGTCTTTAATATCACTCCTGATTACAAACCACTTCATGTGTTTTGGTTGTGCATGCTAGCCCCAATCTTAGACCATACAATGCACGCAAACTTGCATTCCACTCAAAGAAGTGTGTATTTCTTGGAAATAGTCCAATTCAAAAAGGAGTTAAATGCCTAGATGTTTCTAGCGGCAGGGTCTACATCTCTCATGATGCCGTATTGGAAGAGCCCATATTTCCATTTGAATCACTTCATCCCAATGTCAGAGCACTTCTTCGAAAAGAAATTCTTCTTCTTCCACCAAATTTCCAAAATATTGATCATGGGGGGCGACAATTGTACTCACCAAAATTATATTTCTACCAACCCTAGTATTGTGTCTTCACATGTGCATGATCACGAAATGCAGAAGAAATTGGTGCAGGAAATGATCAAGATTTTCGAGAAAATGAGGCCATATTTCATGTGCCAGAAGAAGACGAGGCATGCGCTTGACATGAGGTGGATCCGTCGTCACTTAGAACTCATGTACGTCAGGACGCCTTAGATCGCACGAGGGAATCTCCTCTGGATGGCGCACCTACCAGGAGCTTGACCAACCAGTGAGCGGGCGCCACATTACCAGCCGCGACATCAGGTCTGCGGCCCATGCGCAGGCTGACAGCCGCAATAGCAACCGGAGTGGATCGCGTCCCACATGTGGGTTGGTGCCAACGATATCGGCACAAGTGCATGGTGGCTATGGATTTTCTATGGTCGCCGAATCAGTGGCGGTTGCAATTTCGGCCACACCACAGACCACCAGGTCTGCCTCCGGATCAACTATGAAAAGCGGATTGAGCACTTCTATAGGATCTTCTGTAGATGGACCGCCTGCACCATCTCCTGCATAGCAAACTACACACCCTGTTCAACTACAATTTGTTGTGACCTCTCGTGCCATGACTGGACTACAAGAAGGTATAAGAAATCTAAAAGTTTGAACTGATGACACTATACCGTATGGCATGTTGTGTATCAAAGAGGATCCAATAAAAGTGGAAACTGCACTAGATGATCCAAGATGGAAAAGTGCAATGGATGAAGACTACTCTGCGCCTATGAGAAACAAGACATGGCATCTTGTACCTGAAAAAAGGGGTAAAAATATTATTGATTGTAACTGGGTTTACAGAATTAAGAAAAAGGCAGATGGCTTAGTTGACAGGTATAAGACATGTCCTCCATGACCGATTCCCCCTCCAGCAGAGTACCGTAAAAGGTCTCCAGATGGGATCTCTGAAGAACAGAAACTTGCGGCGGGGGAAAAAAGTATTTTGGGTGGCTCTGTGTTGGTTTCTCTATTTTAGAGAATTTATAGAGGTGGAATTAGGTCAGAGGAGCCACGACGGGCCCACAAGGAACTAGCGTGCGCCTACCCCCTGGGCGCCCCCAAGTGCCTTGCCGTCTCCTTGTTTCTCGTCCGGTCTCCTCCCGAAGCTTCTAGGGTCTCTTTTGTCCAAAAAAAAATTTCAAAAAGTTTCGGGCATTTGGACTTCGTTTGGTACTGATTTCATGGAAAACCAAACATAGGCAAAAAAAAAGCAATTGGCACTTGACATTAAGTTAATAGGAATTGGTCCCAGAAAAATGGGATATAATTGCATATAAAACACAAAAGATTGATACTATAATAGCATAGAACAATAAAAAATAGATACATTGGATACATATCAACGCCCATCATACACGCCATTCTCGGATGTACATAATAAATGTTGGTAGCGAAAATACATTGTTCTTACATAAAATTTATATTAAGTGCAAAAACATTAGCTCTTTTGTTTCCATTGTGGGGTTCACATATGCTCCACAATATCACTTAGTACTTGTGCGTGCACGTGATGATCTCAAAGATATGCATCTGCAGAAAGTTAATAAGCTGGTCCATCTTGATCTTCTGGGATTTGGACTTATTCTTCAGGCGCTTCAAAATCATTGGTTTGGGCTACCCCGTCACCCTCATCCTCGACAATCATATTATGCAAAATAACATAACATGTCATCAGCTGCCACAAAGCTTCTAATTCCCACATCACTGTAGCTCCACAAACAATTATCTAACGAGTTTGAAGCACTCCAAATTGTTGGGAACGCAACATGCAATTTAAAAAATTCCTACGATCACGTAAGATCTATATAGGAGATGCATAGCAATGAGAGGGGGAGAGAGTGTGTCAAAGCGGAAGCGTTAGGTTAACGCGGTTGATGTAGTCGAACATCTTCACGATCCAACCGATCCAAGTACCAAACATATGACACCTCCGTGTTCAGCACACGTTCAGCTCGATGACGTACCTCGAACTCTTGATCCAGTAGAGGGTCGAGGGAGAGTTCCGTCAGCACAACGGTGTGGTGACGGTGATGGTGATGTGATCCGCGCACGACTTTGCCTAAGCACTACGATGCTATGACCGGAGGAGTAAACTATGGAGGGGGGCACCACACATGGCTAAGAGAACTATTGGTGTGCCTTTTGGGTGCCCTCCGCCCCCGTATATAAAGGAGGAGAGGAGGAGGTGGCCGGCCCTAGGGGTGGCGCGCCATGGGGGGGGAGTCCTACTAGGACTCCACTCCTAGTAGGGTTCGCCCCTTCCTTCCAACGGAGAGGGGAAAGGGGAAAGAGGGGAGAGGGAGAAGGAAAGGAGGGGGCCCCACCCCTTGTGCAATTCGGATTGGGCAGGGGGGAGGCGCACGCCTCCTCTTGTGGCCTTCCTCCCTCTCTCCACTATGGCCCATGAGGCCCATTAACTTTCCTCGGGGGTCGGGTAACCTCCCGGTACTCCGAAAATCCCGAACCTCTTCGGAACCATTCTGGTGTCCATATATAACCTTCCAATATATGAATCTTTACCTCTCGACCATTTCGAGACTCCTTGTCATGTCTGTGATCTCATCCGGGACTCTGAACAAACTTCGGTCACCAAAACACATAACTCATAAATCGTCATCGAACGTTAAGCGTGCGGACCCTACGGGTTCGAGAACTATGTAGACATGAACGAGACACATCTCCGGTCAATAACCAATAGCGGAACCTGGATGCTCATATTGGTTCCTACATATTATTTCGAAGATCTTTATCGGTCAAACTGCATAACAACATACGTCATTCCCTTTGTCATCGGTATGTTACTTGCCCGAGATTCGAACGTCGGTTTCATCATACCTAGTTCAATCTCGTTACAGGTAAGTGTCTTTACTTGTTCCATAATGCATCATCCCGCAACTAACTCATTAGTCACATTGCTTGCAAGGCTTATAGTGATGTGCATTACCGAGAGGGCCTAGAGATACCGCTTCGATACTCGGAGTGACAAATCCTAATCTTTATCTATGCCAACCCAACAAACACCTTCGGAGACACATGTAGAGCATATTTATAATCACCCAGTTACGTTGTGACGTTTGATAGCACAGAAGGTGTTCCTCCTATATTCGGGAGTTACATAATCTCATAGTCAGAGGAATATGTATAAGTCATGAAGACAACAATAGCAATAAAACTAAACAATCATAATGCTAAGCTAATGGGTGGGTCTTGTCCATCACATCATTCTCTAATTATGTGATCATGTTCATCAAATGAAAACACATGTCTATGGTGAGGAAACTTAACCATCTTTGATTAACGAGCTAGTCAAGTAGAGGCATACTAGGGACACTCTGTTTTGTCTATGTATTCACACATGTACTAAGTTTCTGGTTAATACAATTCTAGCATGAATAATAAACATTTACATGATATAAGGAAATAGAAATAACAACTTTATTATTGCCTCTAGGGCATATTTCCTTGAGTCTCCCACTTGCACTAGAGTTAATAATCTAGATTACATACTAATGATTCTAACACCCATGGAGTCTTGGTGTTGATCATGTTTTGCTCGTGGAAGAGGCTTAGTCAACGGGTCTGCAACATTCAGATCCGTATGTATTTTGCAATTCTATATGTCTCCCTCCTTGACTTGATCGCGGATGGAATTGAAGCGTCTCTTCATGTGTTTGGTTCTCTTCCGAAATCTGGATTCCTTCGGTAAGGCAATTGCTCCAGTATTGTCACAAAAGATTTTCATTGGACCCGATGCACTAGGTATTACACCTAGATCGGATATGAACTCCTTCATCCAGACTCCTTCATTTGCTACTTCCGAAGCAGCTATGTACTCGGCTTCACACGTAGATCCCGCCATGATGCTCTTCTTGGAACTGCACCAACTTACAGCTCCACCATTGAATATAAATACGTATCCGGTTTGTGACTTTGAGTCATCCGGATCAGTGTCAAAGCTTGCATTGACGTAACCATTTATGACAAGCTCTTTGTCACCTCCATAAACAAGAAACATATCCTTAGTCCTTTTCAGGTATTTTAGGATGTTCTTGACCGACGTCTAGTGATCCACTCTTGGATTACTTTGGTACCTCCCTACTAAACTTATAGCAAGGCACATATCAGGTTTGATACACAGTATTGCATACATGATAGAACCTATGGCTGAGGCATAGGGAATGACTTTCATTTTCTCTCTATCTTCTACAGTGGCCGGGCATTGAGTCTGACTCAACTTCACACCTTGTAACACAGGCAAGAACCCTTTCTTTGACTGATCCATTTTGAACTTCTTCAAAACTTTATCAAGGTATGTGCTTTGTGAAAGTCCTATTAAGTGTCTCGATCTATCTCTATAGATCTTGATACCCAATATATAAGCAGCTTCGCCGAGGTCTTTCATTGAAAAATTCTTATTCAAGTATCCTATTATGCTATCTAGAAATTATGTATTACTTCCAATCAACAATATGTCATCCACATATAATATTAGAAATGCTACAGAGCTCCCACTCACTTTCTTATAAATACAGGCTTCTCCAAAAGTCTGTATAAAACCATATGCTTTGATCACACTATCAAAGCGTATATTCCAACTCCGAGATGCTTGCACCAGTCCATAAATGGATCGTTGGAGCTTGCATACTTTGTTAGCACCTTTAGGATCGACAAAACCTTATGGTTGCATCATATACAACTCTTCTTTAAGAAATCCATTAAGTAATGTAGTTTTGACATCCATTTTCCAAATTTCATAATCATAAAATGCAACAATTTCTAAGATGATTCAGACAGACTTAAGTATCTCTACAAATGAGAAGGTCTGATCGTAGCCAACTCCTTGAACTTGTCGAAAACCTTTCGCAACAAGTCGAGCTTTGTAGACAGTAATATTACCGCCAGTGTCAGTCTTCTTCTTGAAGATCCATTTATTCTCTATGGCTTTCCGATCATCGGGCAAAGTCAACCAAAGTCCACATTTTGTTCTCATACATGGATCCCATCTCAGATTTCATGGCCTCAAGCCATTTCATGGAATCTAGGCTCATCATTGCTTCCTCATAGTTCGTAGGTTCGTCATGGTCTAGTAAGACCTCCGGAACAGGATTACTATACGACTCTGGTGCGGACCGTACTCTGGTTGACCTACGAGGTTCGGTAGTAACTTGATCTGAAGTTTCATGATCATCATCATTAGCTTCCTCACTAATTGGTGTAGGAATCACTGGAACTGATTTCTATGATGAACTACTTTCCAATTCAGGAGAAGGTACAATTACCTCATCAAGTTTTACTTTCCCCACACTCACTTTTTTCGAGAGAAACTCCTTCTCTAGAAAGGATCCATTCTTATCAACAAATATCTTGCCTTCGGATCTGTGATAGAAGGTGTATCCAATAGTTTCCTTTGGGTATCCTATGAAGATGCATTTCTCCGATTTTGGTTCGAGCTTAGCAGGTTGAAGCTTTTTCACATAAGCATCGCAGCCCAAAACTTTAAGAAACGACAGCTTAGGTTTCTTGCCAAACCACAGTTCATATGGTGATGGATTTAGATGGTGCCCTATTTAACGTGAATGCAGTTGTCTCTAAAGAATAACCCAAAATGATAGCAGTAAATCGGTAAGAGACAGCATAGACCGCACCATATCTAATAAAGTACGGTTATGATGTTCGGACAGACCATTACGCTGTGGTGTTCCAAGTGGCGTGAGTTGCGAAACTATTCCACATTGTTTCAACTGAAGACCAAACTCATAACTCAAATATTCACCTCCACGATCAGATCGTAGAAACTTTATTTTCTTGTTACGATGATTTTCCACTTCACTCTGAAATTCTTTGAACTTTTCAAATGTTTTAGACTTATGTTCCATTCAGTAGATATACCCATATCTTCTCAAATCATCTGTGAAGGTTAGAAAATAACGATACCCGCCGCGAGCCTCAACACTCATCGGACTGCATACATCAGTATGTATTATTTCCAATAAGTCTGTTGCTCGCTCCATTGTTCCGAAGAATGGAGTCTTGGTCATATTGCCCATGAGGCATGGTTCTTAAGCATCAAGTGATTCATAATCAAGTGATTCCAAAAGCCCATCTGCATGGAGTTTCTTCATGCGCTTTACAACAATATGACCTAAACAGCAGTGCCACAAATAAGTTGCACTATCATTATTAACTTTGCATCTTTTGGCTTCAATATTATGAATATGTGTGTCACTACGATCGAGATTCAACAAAAATAGACCACTCATCAAGGGTGCATGGCCATAAAAGATATTACTCATATAAATAGAACAACCATTATTCTCTAATTTAAATGAATAACCGTCTCGCATCAAACAAGATCCAGATATAATGTTCATGCTCAACGGTGGCACCAAATAACAATTACTCAGGTCTAAAACTAATCCCGAAGGTAGATGTAGAGGTAGTGTGCCGACGGCGATCACATCGACCTTGGAACCATTTCTGATGCGCATCGTCACCTCGTCCTTAGCCAATCTTCTTTTAATCCGTAGCCCCTATTTTGAGTTGCAAATATGAGCAACAGAACCAATATCAAATACCCAGGCGCTACTGCGAGCATTAGTAAGGTACACATCAATAACATGTATATCAAATATACCTTTCATTTTGCCATCCTTCTTATCTGCCAAATACTTGGGGCAGTTCCGCTTCTAGTGACTAGTCCCTTTGCAGTAGAAGCACTCAGTTTCAGAGTTGGGTCCAGACTTAGGCTTCTTCCTGGGAGTAGCAACTTGCTTGCTATTCTTATTGAAGTTCCCCTTCTTCCCTTTACCCTTTTTATTGAAACTGGTGGTCTTGTTAACCATCAACACTTGATGCTCCTTCTTGATTTCCACCTCCACAGCCTTTAGCATTGCGAAGAGCTCGGGAATAGTATTTTCCATCCCTTGCATATTATAGTTCATCACGAAGCCTTTATAGCTTGGTGGCAGTGATTGAAGAACTCTGTCAATGACACTATCATCAGGAAGATTAACTCCCAGCTGAGTCAAGTGGTTATGGTACCTAGACATTCTGATTATGTGTTCGTCTATAGAACTATTCTCCTCCATCTTGCACCTATAGAACATGTTGGAGACTTTATATCTCTCAACTCGGGCATTTGCTTGAAATATTAACTTCAACTCCTGGAACATCTCATATGCTCCATGACATTCAAAACATCTTTGAAGTCCCGATTCAAAGCCGTGAAGCATGGCACACTAAACTATCGAGTAGTCATCAGCTTTTGTCTGCCAGACGTTCATAATGTCTGGAGTTGCTCCTGCAGCGGGTCTCGCACCTAGCGGTGCTTCCAGGACATAATTCTTCTATGCGGCAATGAGGATAATTCTCAAGTTACGGACCCAGTCCATGTATTTGCTAGCATCATCTTTCAACTTAGCTTTCTCTAGGAACACATGAAAATTCAAGGGAACGGTAGCACGGGCCATTGATCTACAACAACATAGATATGCAAAAGCTATTAGGACTAAGTTCATGATAAATTAAACTTCAATTAATCATATTACTTAAGAACTTCCACTTAGATAGACATCCCTCTAGTCATCTAAATGATAACGTGATCCATATCAACTAAACCATGTCCGATCATCACGTGAAATGGAGTGGTTTTCAATGGTGAACATCTCTATGTTGATCATATCTACTATATGATTCACGTTCGATCTTTCGATCTCAGTGTTCCGAGGCCATATCTGCATATGCTAGGCTCATCAAGTTTAACCCGAGTATTCTGCACATGCAAAACGGGCTTGCACCCGTTGTATGTGAACGTAGAGCTTATCACACCTGATCATCACGTGGTGTCTCAGCACGACAAACTGTAGCAACGGTGCATACTCAAGTAGAACACTTGTACCCTGAAATTTAGTGAGGGATCATCTTATAATGCTACTGCCGTACTAAGAAAAAAAGATGCATAAAAGATACACATCACATGCAATCAAAATATGTGAAATGATATGGCCATCATCATCTTGTGCCTTTGATCTCCATCTCCAAAGCACCGTCATGATGTCCATCATCATCGGCTTGACACCTTGATATCCATCATAGCGTTGTTGTCGTCTCGCCAACTATTGCTTCTACGACTATCGCTACCGCTTAGAGATAAAGTAAAGCAATTACATGGAGATTGCATTTCATACAATAAAGCGACAACCATAAGGCTCCTGCCAGTTGCCGATAACTTTTACAAAACATGATCACCTCATACAACAATTTATATCTCATCATGTCTTGACCATATCACATCACAACATGCCCTGCAAAAACAAGTTAGACGTCCTCTACTTTGTTGTTGCAAGTTTTACGTGGCTGCTACGGGTTTCTAGCAAGAACCGTTCTTACCTACGCATCAAAACCACAACGATTTTTTGTCAAGTGTGCTGTTTTAACCTTCAACAAGGACTGGCCGTAGTCCAAACTCGATTCAACTAAAGTTGGAGAAACAGACACCCGCCAGCCACCTGTGTGCAAAGCACGTCGGTAGAACCAGTCTCATGAACGTGGTCATGTAATGCTGGTCTGAGCCGTTTCATCCAACAATACCGCCGAATCAAAGTAAGACGTTGGTGGTAAGCAGTATGACTATTATCGCCCACAACTCTTTGTGTTCTACTCGTGCATATCATCTACGCATAGACCTAGTTCGGGTGCCACTGTTGGGAACGTAGCATGCAATTTCAAAAAAATTCCTACGATCATGCAAGATCTATCTAGGAGATGCATAACAACGAGAGGGGAAAGTGTGTCCACGTACCCTTGTAGACCGAAAGCGGAAGCGTTAGGTTAACGCGGTTGATGTAGTCGAACGTCTTCGCGATCCAACCGATCCAAGTACCGAATGTACGTCACCTCCGTGTTCAGCACACATTCAGCTTGATGACATCCCTCGAACTCTTGATCCAGCAGAGGGTCGATGGAGAGTTCCGTCAGCACGACGGTGTGGTGACGGTGATGGTGATGTGATCCGCGCAGGGCTTCGCCTAAGCACTACGACGCTATGACCGGAGGAGTAAATTGTGGAGGGGGGCACCGCACACGACTACGAGAACTATTGGTGTGCCTTTGGGGTGCCCCCCGCCCCCGTATATAAAGGAGGGGAGGAGGAGGTGGCCGGCCCTAGGGGTGGTGCGCCATGGGGGGAGTCCTACTAGGACTCCACTCCTAGTAGGATTCGGCCCCCTTTCCTTCCAACGGAGAGGGGAAAGGGGAAAGAGGGAAGAGGGAGAAGGAAAGGGGGGACGTGCCGCCACCCCTTGTCCAATTCGGATTGGGCAGGGGGAGGCACATGCCTCCTATTGTGGCCTTCCTCCCACTCCCCACTATGGCCCATGAGGCCCATTAACTTTCCTGGGGGGTTCCGGTAACCTCCCGGTACTCCGAAAAATCTCCGAACCTCTTCGGAACTATTCCAGTGTCCGTATATAACCTTCCAATATATGAATCTTTACCTCTTGACCATTTCGAGACTCCTCGTCATGTTCGTGATCTCATCCTAGACTCTGAACAAACTTCGGTCACAAAAATACATAACTCATAATACAAATCGTCATTGAACGTTAAGCATGTAGACCCTACGGGTTCGAGAAGTATGCAGACATGACAGAGACACATCTTCGGTCAATAACCAATAGCGGAACGTGGATGCTCATATTGGTTCCTACATATTCTTCGAAGATCTTTATCGATCAAACTGCATAACAACATACGTCATTCCCTTTGTCATCGGTATGTTACTTGCCCGAGATTTGTTCGTCGGTATCATCATACCTAGTTCAATCTCGTTACCGGCAAGTCTCTTTACTCGTTTCATAATGCATCATCCCGCAACTAACTCATTAGTCACATTGCTTGCAAGGCTTATAGTGATGTCCATTACCGAGAGGGCCCAAAGATACCTCTCCGATACTCGGAGTGACAAATCCTAATCTTGATCTATGCCAACCCAACAAACACCTTCGGAGACACCTGTAGAACATCTTTATAATCACCCAGTTACATTGTGACATTTGATAGCACAGAAGGTGTTCCTCTTGTATTCGGGAGTTACATAATCTCATAGTCAGAGGAATATGTATAAGTCATGAAGAAAGAAATAGCAATAAAAACAAACGATCATAATGCTAAGCTAACATATGGGTCTTGTGCATCACATCATTCTCTAATGATGTGATCCCATTCATCAAATGACAACACATGTGTATGGTCAGGAAACTTAACCATCTTTCATTAACGAGCTAGTCAAGTAGAGGCATACTAGGGACACTATGTTTTGTCTATGTATTCACACATGTACTAAGTTTTCGGTTAATACAATTCTTGCATGAATAAGAATACATGATATAAGGAAATATAAATAACAACTTTTTATTGCCTCTAGGGCATATTTCCTTCACAAATGCCCTCTCCACATCCTTCTTAGCCACTTCCTACATTGTTACAAAAGTGGCTTTGTTTGTTGGCTTGTGGTTGGGATATGGTCTTTACAAACGCTGCCCACTGAGGATAGATGCCATCAGCAAGATAGTATCCCATGTTGTAGTCACGATCGTCGATAGTGTAGTTGCACGGTGGCGATTCCCCATTACAAAGCCTCCTGAAGATGGGAGACCGTTGAAGCACATTAATGTCATTGTTAGAACCCGCATTACAAAGGAAACATGTCAAATCCATAAATCATGTGATGCCAATGCTTCTAGTATGATGGTGGCCTTGTTACATTCGATGCAAACCTTTAGGGTAGTTCTTTTGTCAATGCATGCAATCAATTGATCCGAGCATACCTAAAAAACCTCTTGCATCTCCAATAACCAACAACTTTTCTGTGTCCTGAACATGTGGTTCTCTCAGATACTCTGCTCCAAACATCTGCACCACGACGCGGGAAAACCTGAGAGTATTCTTCAGGCATGTGTCCCCCCCCCCCATTCGGACCATCTCACCAACGGCATCGGTGGCAGTACCAAGTGCAAGCATCCTCGGAGCTGTCGTGCATTTCTTCTTAGAAAAGAAAGAAAGTTGGTTGCAACAGTCCCTAGTGAGCTTGAAGTAGTCATCATGTGCCTCCACTCCCTCCAAAATGTGAAAACAATGGTTCACGCATACGAAAATGACAATGAAACCATTGGATCATTTGGTAAAGTTTGGTCCGGAGCAAAGCAGTCCTTGTACAATAGTCGTGCTCCGGAGGCCCTATCTCGATTAATAACTCTTCTCCCTTTGGTTGAGCCCTTGAAGTTGAGAATATGCTCCACCTGCCGGTTCATTTCCTCTTGCATGCTTAGGAGCATGATCATATCAACTTCTTCGTCCGAATCCGATGAATCGAATTACTCATTTTCAGTCATCTTATCAAGCTCCGTTGGTCCATATATACGCCTCATCCAACGAAGTATAAGAATTCATTGTTTTCCCTACAAATAAATTACATAAAAACTGGTCGGACAATATGTCAAACGCATCGAGGCCAAGATGCAGCTGAAAGTTGTCGGACATACCACTGTGGTGTCCGGTCCGGCAATGATATCCGTGGCAGCGAGCATAGATGGGGGGGCAGCAGTGCCGATGTTGGCGGTGCTGAGGCTCGGAACAGCGGCGGAGCTACGAGACGTCCGACGCGGAGGAGGAAGAAGAGATGAGAGAGCAAATGAAATCGGTAGGTCAGGGATTGATTTGGTGCAATTTATGATGGGGTCAGGCTGTCGGGTGCGACGTGGCGAACATGCCTAGGTCGCCCCATATTCACCCTAGATTTGAATTGAATATGAGGGGTGTCGGTTAGCCTGAGCGTTTGAGGCATTCGTCTGGATCGCATTTTTCTTGACCGGTCACTGATTAGACCGTCCACCCAGAATGTTTGAGGGGTGTTTAAGGCGTTGGGCTATAGATGCTCTAACACCGCTCCATTCCATCAAATATCCCGAACCAAATGCGAGCACAAAACAGATCCATTCCAGTGAAATGTTCCACTTCATTTACGAACCAAACACACCCCTAGTTCATCAGCGCGGCATTGCACTCATGAAGATGCAGCAATTCTTGTTGAGTATATGTGTTATGTGCATATTGTGTATTGGGCCCGCCTTATAGTTCTTTATATAGTTGAGGTCCATGGCCCACCTGTGTACATCATATATATGTGCCTATGCATGAAGAGCAATACATCGTGCAATCATAATCTCATACATGGTATCAGTTTCCGGGTTCTAACCCTAGCCTTCCACCACCGCCGTCGCCGTCGCCGTCCGCGTGCCTCCTGTGCCGGCCGCCGCTCCTCCCTCTCCCTGCAGCGCGCCCGCCTCTCCAGCCGCCCGCCCGCATCTACCCGCTTGCCAGCCTTCCCAGCTGCTGCTCGCACCACGCCACCGCGTCAGCCTCGTGAGCCGCCGCCCGACCCTACCCGCTAGCCGCCAGCTCTGCCCGCCAACTCGCAACCCGCCAGCGTGCCACCCGCTCGCCAAGTCACACCGCCCGCCCGATCGTCCGTGCCAGCCCCGCTCTCCTGATCTGCCCAATCGTTCTCCGCCTGCCGTCGCACTCGCCAACTCACCTCGTCAGCCACCGCTGCACCGCATCTGCGCCATGTCGTTTGAAGCCGCCGAGCGCCATGTCGTGTGTCACGTCTTTCATGTCCACCAACTCCAACCCGTTCGCCGACGCCAACCCTCTCGATGTGAACGACATCCGCAACCTAAACATCTTTGAGCGGGTGCCGGTTCGTCTCTCTCAGGCGGACTCCTCCTACTACACGTGGAAGACGTAATTCTCCCTCGTGTTCCGGGAGTATCATCTCATGGACCACATGGACGACACTATCTACTCCAACCTCGTCCCCGAGTTTCATGACTGGTCCACCATCGACACCAGATCATCCGCTAGTTCTTCCCCACCATCCCGCCCGATCTCTTCCAGACGGTCGTGATGGATGGTGATGATGGCTGCATCGTGTGTGTCGTGGAATTGTCACGGCAGATGTCCTAGTGTGAGGACTTAGTCGTGAGGCCAATGCATCTTTGTAGTAGCTTGAGAGGGGTTGAGCGGAATCGAGAGACGCAACATAAGACAAGGATTTAGACAGCTTCGGGCCCCGGGAAACATCATCCAGTAATAGCCCTACATGTTGTTTGTGGCTAGATCTCTTATGCTCATGAGAGAGTCGCCGCATAAGCCGGCTCCCCTTTTAGTTGTGTTTAGTATTAGCTATTATTTTCTTCTTGTTTGTCCCTCTTTGGGGTGCCCTGCCCCTCCTTATATAAGTTGAAGGGGCGGGTTACATGACTAGTCCTAGTAGGATTAGGATTACTCAATTACAAGTGGAGTCCTAGTCTTGCTTCCTTTGTGAGGGAATATTCCTTACGCTTTCCTCTTAAGCCGGCCCACCATAACATGAGCCGGCCTTCTGGGCCTTGGGCCGAGTCTTCTATCCGACCCGCCATTGGGGCCATCGATTAGTCATCTGGTTCATGAGTTGTCTGACCAATGAGCCGCCAGACCCGTAAGTCGCTAGCCCTCTACCGGATCATTGGTGAAACGCCAAGTCCGGCCGGGTCATACTTCCGGCTGAGTCATACCGCGGGGTATATCCCCAACATTAGCCCCAGTTTAATTTGGATTTATCCATGTTAAACTGATCCTGCAACATAAACACAAGAACAAATTTGACAGGTTGTGCTCCGGGTTAAATATTCTTGTAAGCCGGCACCTGATCATCCTTAAGTCCTTGACATTTTCTCCTGGAATATCCGGGTCAATAGGCCAGCTTCATAATCCATTTGCTGACAGTGTCTCTTATAAAGAAATATTATAAGAAATAATCCATTTGAGTTGGCCTTCAATGCTCCGATTTGACAAAAATATTGGTCTTAAAATATTCAACTGGCTTAAAGATGCAGATCTTGCCGATTTATGATTGCCAAAATTGTCGAGTTATAAACAAATGATGTCGGGTCATGTAATTGTTGCTGATACCGGGTTAATCTTATGATGACGCCGGGTCATAAACTTTGCAGATTTCTCCAATAATAATATAATACCTGATTTGCTCAAAACTGAGAATTTTAAGTTATTCCTCCCTTATATGCATATCACCTGTAGCCCCCAAGTGCCAGGTTGTCATGCTTGAAGCAAGCTAGGACTCTTAATTGCCTTATGCTCATAAAAAATTCAACCAGTGTAGCCCCCAAGGGCCGGGTCATTATGCAATAATGAGCAGGGACTTTGTAAATATGATCATGTAAACTTGAGCAGCAACGTGTAGCCCCCAAGGGCCGGCTCAGTAAGATATTACTGAGCTGGGACTTTGTATATGATTCATTGATAATAACATCATATGATGTAATCTCCACCACGGGGCTTGAAGCCACATCCACAAGGTTAAGAGCTTTGTACTCTACCAACCGAGTAGTGGATCTTTCAATATAATGGAGCAAGGCTTGTGTACCTTGAATTTTCAACAAGAGCAATTGGTAGCTCCCAAGTGCCGGCTCATTTAGAATGTGATGAGTCGGGTCTTCAATAAGTTGAGCAAAAAATGACTTTGCATTAGCCCCCAAGTGCCATGGTGCATGCTGGCAGTGACATGGGACTTGTATATTCGATGCAATCTCTGTAGCCCCCAAGTGTCGGGTCGTAAGCCTGTAGCGACTCGGGACTATTCCTTCCATTGTAGAATAAACCATATCCATTGATAAAATAATAGCCATTGCGCCAAAGCGACTTTGAATACCTTATATGTTGACAAGTAAATCTGGAGTTTAAATACCCGACGGCTCTTGACCAATGGCGATTTAATATGCCTCCATTGTAAGCCAGAATTTTTATAACCCGGCGGCTTATAGCCTTTGAGAAAATCCAGAACGGTTAATCATTTTGACGCATCAATTTTAATGATGAGCTTGGACTTAAGCATTTATATAAGCCATAGTTCTGCAAATCCTGCAGAATTTAAACAACATATGCCCTGGCGACTTAACGTCAAAAGCCAGGGCCGGCTTAAACATAATCATGTATAAACAATATTATACATGTGATATTGAATCGTACTGCCGGCTTATGATACCTGTGCAGTAAGGGTGATAACCCAATATTTAGAAGCCTAAACTTCCAAATGTATGATGCTTGTTGTCTGTTGGCGACTTATCATCCAAAACCAAGCTGAGTTAAATTTAAACCACACTTATACTTGGATCCGAATCAAAAAAGTCTCAAGACAAAGTCAAAGATTGTGTTCAAAATCTTAAGGTAGACAAGAAGAAAATCAAGGCTTCTGATTCGAATATGATCAGTAAACCGTTCCAAAGGGGTTAAGCTAGGATTTGAATACGATCATGTAGCCCCCAGTGGCTTTGGCGTTGCGCCGATCAAAAGGATACCGACAGCTATGTTCTCTTTAGTTCGAATACGACCTATGTTTGAATAGGAAGCCCCCTAATGACCTTGAGAGTTTTTTAACGACGCTGATTCGAATACGATCAACGTCGGACCCAAAGGGGTTGAGCTATGATTCGAATACGATCAAGAAGCCCCCTAGTGAGCTTGGCATTGCGCCGATCAAGAGGGTACCACCATCTATGTTCTCTTTGGTTCGAATACGACCTATGTTTGAACAGGAAGCCCCAAAGTGACCATATAAGTTTTGGCATTGCGCTGATCAAGATGGTACTGACAGCTATGCTCGATGAGCAGGAAGCCCCCAAGTTACCATAATAAGATAAGCCGTAAGGCGGGATACCCATGCTTGAACTGCGCATCATAGCAGCAAGCTCTTTTTGGCACCCTTTAATCTTTCTGAGAACTCGAACTTGCGAGAGATTAATTCTTTTTGAACCGGAACTTTAAACCGGATTTGAAAGCTTCAAAACTTTGTGAGAGATAAATTTACCTTGAACCGGATTTGAGAGCTTCAAAGATTTGTGGTAAATAAATTTCCCTTGAACCGGTTTTTAAACTGGATATTAAGAGCTTCAGTGCTTTGTGGGAGAGAGATGTCTCTTGAACCGGATTTTAAACCGGAATCATTCTTTTTAAGCCGGAAATTTTCTTGTCCTTTAATTTTTCACCTATATAACGGTAGCCTCCGGAACCGGGTTATCTTTCCTCCAATGACCCGGAGTTCTTGAACTCACTAACACCAGCCAATTTTGCCGAGTCATGTCAATGTAGCCCCCGAGTCTTAAGACGACTCGAGGAGTTGTCTTGATATTCTCCATATTTGACCATGATAGAAACCGGTCTGACATAACAGGCTAGAATTTATCCACCGCTGATTTGATGATCAGCTGACCACCACGATGAAGCGACACGGTGAACCGTGCGAACGGGCAAGTTAGCCGCATTATGTTGATATACACCAAACCGCGGAGGCAGACGAAAAAAACAACCACAATATTAGAGGCAGTATGGACGCGGGCGAGTCGCTACCGCTCTTGCAGTGACCAAATGTCCTGCATAAATAATATCATAACCCGGAGTAATTGTTCTCAAAAGGAAAAAGTTGATGCGTGCTATTTAAATAGTCTGGACAGATATCACCTAATGTATTTATAATCCTCAGCGGTGTCCGTTAGTCAACTCGGCACATTGAACAGACCGAACCGCAGGGCAGACAGTAAAACGACCGCAGCATCAGAGGCGGCACAGACAGATGAGTCAAGCGCAGTGTTGTAAGCCGGCTCGGGCGGAAAAGTCGGCCGCGAAGTTGTAAGCCGGTGCAGATGCGTGAACCGCCACGAGGGCAGATGAGCGAGTCGTCCATGGTGTTGTAAGGTGGCGCGGACGGGTGAGTCGGCCACAACATTGTAAGCCGGTGCGGGAGTCCGTTGACTAAGGACGACCACCTGTGCCAATTGATGTTGGCACGCCTCCATCTTCGCGGTATAATGCCACTTTGTAATGAATAATTCTCCTGCATATAAAAAATACCGTAGAGCAAAGTAGTTGTGCTTAGAGTAATTAAAGTATACTAAAAAAATATTGGAGAAATAACACCTGATTTATTTTTTGGAAGCACGAACGCGGACGCTGATGATAAAAGCATAGCAAATGTCTGATGTGACCCTAGCACCGTGGCCTCATAAAAAGGGCATTTGACCACCGCTTGGGTTTGATCTCAAAAGCTTTTAACTGCTGCCTTTTAGCTGTTTCAATAAAAAGCTTGGCGGGTTCCCAGTAGCAGAAACCACGGCGGTAACAGGCGGCTCAGATGCCAGGCAGAGCAGCGCAGGATGGCTGCAGCAACAGAAAGCGTGCGGGCGGTTCGTGGTGGTCGGCGGCTTGATCCGTGGCTGCAACCATGCAGCAGTAGTAGGAGTCCGAGCTCTGTGCCACGACTGCATCCGTCTCCGGGTCATGGTGGATTTGGAAAACCCACGTCCATGTATCCTGATTTTCTTTAATAATGATTTAATGATTGCCCTTTGAACGCCTCTAGGATTGGTGTTGACAGGCTTGATGTACATAAATACTACTTGATGCATGTAGAGTGCGTTGCTGCCATCGCCACTGAATAATGTTGTTCCTTAGACAATCATGTAGCAAAACTGGAAATATGAGTCACCTTTCCGGGCGCAGCAATTTGTAGACAGAATCGATCCAGTATCTGCACCATCATGGATGTACTTTAATGCGTGGCCGTAGTTGCGTGTACTTGTCTGGCCTTGGTCCGTGATTGCATCGGTCTGTGTTGCATCAAATAGATTAATTTTGGTCAAGCGGACAACAGCAATGGCTGGCCAAATTGTATAGGGACTCGGTCCCCTTCCTTCCCTCCTTTTCTTTCCTCTGTGCCTGCAGGGCTACAGCTTTTGCTCTTTGCATGGAGTTTGATCTGACGGGAGCAGAGGCAACAGTTTGCATCAGGCACATCTGTCCCAATATATGCGGTTGTGCTGCGTCCGGCGTCCTTGATTTTCTTTTTCACGCGCCGCTGTTTGGTCCTCTAATCCATTCCGATCTTAGATTGGAACAAGTCGCCGTCGAAACAACTCGTCGCCTCCATCGGCTAGATTGCTGCTGATGCGATGAGTCACCGACGTTTGATGTTTTTGTTGACATTTAATCTCGATTGATAACTTCCTAGTTGACGTAGATCCTTCTACGACGGCTCTTTTTCATCTGGACAACGCGAGCTTCTGGATCCTTGGGAAAAATCCTTTCAAGAACTCATCATCACCGTGTGCAGGCCCTATGGTGGACGCCAACTGTCGTGGAATTGTCATGTCAGATGTCCTAATGTGAGGACTTAGTCGTGAGGCCAACGCATCTTTGTAGTAGCTTGAGAGGGGTTGAGCGGAATTGAGAGACGCAACATAAGACAAGGATTTAGACAACTTCAGGCCCCGGGAAACATCATCCGGTAATAGCCCTACATGCTGTTTGTGGCTAGATCTCTTATGCTCATGAGAGAGTCGCCGCATAAGCCGGCTCCCCTTTTAGTTGTGTCTAGTCTTAGCTATTATTTTCTTCTTGCTTGTCCCTCTTTGGGGTGCCCTGCCCCTCCTTATATAAGTTGAAGGGGCGGGTTACATGACTAGTCCTAATAGGATTAGGATTACTCAATTACAAGTGGAGTCCTAGTCTTGCTTCCTTTGCGAGGGAATATTCCTTACGCTTTCTCTTAAGCCGGCCCACCATAACATGAGCCGGCCTTCCGGGCCTTGGGCCTAGTCTTCTATCTAACCCGCCGTCGGGGCCATGCATGAGTCATCTGGTTCATGAGTTGTCTGACCAATGAGCCGCTAGACCCGTGAGTCGCTAGCCCTCCGCCAGGTCATCGGTGAAACGCCAAGTCCGGCCGGGTCATGCCGCGGGGTATATCCTCGACAGTGTGGACCAAGCTGAACGGCCTCTTCACCGACAACCAGCTCCAGCGTCGTGTTTTTCTGTAGCAAGAGTTCTTTGGGTGTCATCAAGACAACACCTCCATCAACGACTATTGTCGCCGCCTGAAGACTCTCGCTGACGAGCTCTGCGATATTGGCGCGAAGATCGGTGATGACCTTCTCCTCAGCACACTCACCGCAGGGCTTAACAAGGACTTCGGCAACGCCGCGGTGAACCTCAGCCTCATCCCCAACCCTTCCTTCGCCAAGTTCATTGCATACCTCCCCTTGGAGGAGCGGCAGATGAAGCAGGTGAAGGCGCGGGCCATCCACACCGCCCTCACCGCCGGCACCACCCACGGTGGGCCCTCGGCGCCTCCCGCCGCCCCGGTCGCGCCGCCGCCGCCGCGTCACCTGACGCCCGAGAAGCCGAGGCTGCTTCTGCTGCCCTATGGACCTCCCGCCCCACCCGTCCCTCCCGCCGAACGGCGCCGTGGGGGGCGCCGCGGTGGGGGCCGCTGCGGCGGTCAGCAGCAGCAGTCACAGGGCACTGGCCCGCCCCGTCAGTAGCAGTAGTAGCAGCAGTTCCAGGTGCCCCCTCCGTGGGCCTTCGGCTACAACCCGTGGACATGCGTTGTTCATGCCTACACCATGCCGGTTCCACGGGCTCCTGCACCGACCCTTCCCGTGTCGCGCCCCCGGCGCACCAAGCGTACTACATGGCTCAGCAGCCGTACGGAGGATACCCACTACCGCAGCTGAGCAGCGCCTACAGTCTCCGTGCGGCCCCGCCGCCGCCCTTGCCGGCCCTGCCACCGGTGCCTTGGGATCCGGCGCTCCTCGCCGCGCTACACACCGCGCCTACGCCGAATAACTACACTGGAGGCATTGATTGGTGTTGGGGAACGCAGTATTTCCAAAAAATTCCTACGATCACGCAAGATCTATCTAGGAGTGCATAGCAATGAGAGGGGAGAGTGTGTCTACGTACCCTCGTAGACCGAAAGCGGAAGCGATAAGTAACGCGGTTGATGTGGTCGAACGTCTTCGCGATCCAACCGATCAAGTACCGAACGCACGACACCTCTACGATATGCACACCTTCAGCTCGATGACGTCCCTCGTACTCTTGATCCAGCTGAGGCCGAGGGTGAGTTCCGTCAGCACGACGACGTGTTGATGGTGATGATGAAGTTACCGATGCAGGGCTTTGCCTAAGCACTACGACAATATGACCAGGCTGGAAAACTGTGGAGGGGGGCACCGCACATGGCTAAAGATCAACTTGTGTGTCTATGGGGTGCCCCCTCCCCCGTATATAAAGGAGAGAGGAGGGGAGGGCCGGTCGGCCCCTAGGGCGCGCCCCAAGAGGGGAATCCTACTCCTAGTAGGAGTGGGTTCCCCCTTTTCCTAGTCCAACTAGGAGAAGAAGGAAGGAGAGGGAGAGGGAGAGGGAGAGGGAAATGCTACCTCTTGAGCATGCGTTGGGTTTCCCTTGAAGAGGAAAGGGTGATGTAGCAAAGCAGCGTAAGTATTTCCCTCAGTTTTTGAGACCAAGGTATCAATCCAGTAGGAGACCACGCGCAAGTCACCTCGTACCTACACAAACAAATAAGAACCTTGCAACCAACGCGATAAAGGGGTTGTCAATCCCTTCACGACCACTTGCAAGAGTGAGATCTGATAGAGATGATAATAATAAGATAAATATTTTTGGTATTTTTATGCTATAGATTGAAAGTAAAGATTGCAAAATAAAATAGATTGGAAACTTGTATGATGGAAAATAGACCCGTGGGCAATAGGTTTCACTAGTGGCTTCTCTCAAGATAGCATAAGTATTACGGTGGGTGAACAAATTACCATCGAGCAATTGATAGAATTGAGCATAATTATAAAAATATCTAGGTATGATCATGTATATAGGCATCACGTCCGTGACAAGTAGACCGACCCCAAGCTTAATTCCTGCTCATCCTCGAGTAGGTAAATGATAAAAATTGAATTTTTGATGTGGAATGCTTTCTAGAATATTCTTCAATGTATTTTTCTCTATTGTGGCATGAATGTTCAGATCCGAAAGATTCAAGATAAAAGTTTATTGTTGACATAAAAATAGTAATACTCCAAGTATGCTAATCAAGCAATTATGTCTTATCAAAATACCATAGCCAAAGAAAACTTATCCCTACAAAGTCATATAGTTTGGCCATGCTTCATTTTCGTCACACAAAATGCTCTCATCATGCACAACCCCGATGACAAATCAAGCAATTGTTTCATACTTAGCCTTTTCAAACTCTTTCAACTTTTACGCAATATATGAGCGCGAGCCATGGACATAGCACTATGGGTGGAATAGAATATGATGATTGAGATTGCGTGAGAAGACAAAAAGGGAGAAAGTCTCACATTGACGCGGCTACTCAATGGGCTATGGAGATGCCCACCGATTGATGTCAATGCAAGGAGTAGGGATTGCCATGCAACGGATGCACTAGAGCTATAATATATGAAAGCTCATCAAAGAAACTAAGTGGGTGTGCATCCAAATCGCTTGCTCACGAAGACCTAGGGCATTTGAGGAAGCCCATCATTGAAATATACAAGCCAAGTTCTATAATGAAAAATTCCCACTAGTATATGAAAGTGACAAAATAAGAGACTCTCTATCATGAAGATGATGGTGCTACTTTGAAGCACAAGTGTGGAAAAAGGATAGTAACATTTTCCCTTCTCTCGTTTTCTCTCATTTTTTTTATTTGGGCCTTCTTTCTTTTTTTGGCCACTTTTCTCTTTCTTTCTTTTTTCGTCCGGAGTCTCATCCCGACTTGTGGGCGGAATCATAGTCTCCATCATCCTTTCCTCACTAGGACAATGCTCTAATAATAATGATCACCACACTTCTTTTTACTTACAACTCAATACTTAGAACAAAATATGACATGTGAATGCCTCCGACGGTGTACCGGGATTGCGATGAATCAAGAGTGACACGTATGGAAAATTAAGCATGGTGGCCTTGCCACAAATACGATGTCAACTAAATGATCATGCAAAGCAATATGACAATGATGATGCGTGTCATAATAAATGGAACGGTGGAAAGTTGCATGGCAATATTCTTGGAATGGCTATGGAAATGCCATAATAGGTAGGTATGGTGACTATTTTGAGAAAGATATAAGGAGGCTTATGTGTGATAGAGTGTATCATATCATGGGGTTTGGATGCACTAGCGAAGTTTGCACCAACTCTCAAGGTGAGAAAGGGCAATGCACGGTACCGAAGAGGCTAGCAATAATGGAAGGGTGAGAGTGCGTATAATCCATGGACTCAACATTAGTCATAAAGAACTCACATACTTATTGCAAAAGTATACAAGTCATCAAAACCAAGCACTACGTGCATGCTCCTAGGGGGATAGATTGGTAGAAAAAGACCATCGCTCGTCCCCGACCGCCACTCATAAGGAAAGCAATCAAAGAACACCCCATGCTTCAAATTTGTCACATAACGTTTACCATACGTGCATGCTATGGGGCTTGCCAACTTCAACACAAGTATTCATCAATTTCACAATTACTCAACAAGCACACCTATAATATTACCACCTTTATATCTCAAACCCATCTATCAAGCATCCAACTTCTCTTAGCATTTAAAATTTATAACCAAAGTGAATTACCATGCTGTTCTAAAGGAATCTAAAAATGATATAAGTGAAGTATGAGAGATCAATTATTTCTATAAAATAGAACCACAGCCGTGCTCTAAAAGATATAAGCGAAGCACTAGAGGAAAAATTATCCAACTCAAAAGATATAAAAAGCACATAGAGTATTCTAATAAATTCCAATTCATGTGTGTCTCCCAAAAGGTGTGTACAGCAAGGATGATTGTGGTAAACTAAAAATCAAAGACTCAAATCATATAAGACGCTCCAAGCAAAGCACATATCATGTGGCGAATAAAAATACAGCTCCAAGTAAAGTTACCGATGGCCGAAGACGAAAGAGGGGATGCCTTCTGGGGCATCCCTAAGCTTAGGCTTTTGGTTGTCCTTGGATTTTAACTTGGGGTGCCTTGGGCATCCCCAAGCTTAGGCTCTTGCCACTCCTTGTTCCATAATCCATCAAATCTTTACCCAAAACTTGAAAACTTCACAACACAAAACTTAAAAGAAAATCTTCGTGAGCTCCATTAGTAAAAGAAAACAAACCACCACTTCAAGGTACTGTAATTAACTCATTATTTATTTATATTGGTGTTAAACCTACTGTATTCCAACTTTTCTATGGTTCATAAACTCTATTACTAGCCATAGATTCATCAAAATAAGCAAACAACACACGGAAAACAGAATCTGTCAAAAACAGAACAGTCTGTAGTAATATGTAGGTTTTGAATACTTATGGAACCCCAAAAATTCTAAAATAAATTTCTGGACGTGAGGAATTTATCTATTAATCATCTGAAAAAAGAATTAACTAAATATTTTTCTCCAGTAAAAAATGGCAGCAATTCTCGCGAGCGCTAAAGTTTCTATTTTTTACAGCAAGATCAAAAAGACTTTCCCCAAGTCTTCCCAACGGTTCTACTTGGCACAAACACTAATTAAACACAAAAAACACAACCAAAACAGAGGCTAGATAAATTATTTATTATTAAACAGGAACAAAAAGCAAGGAATTAAAATAAAATTGGGTTGCCTCCCAACAAGCGCTATCGTTTAACGCCCCTAGCTAGGCATAAAAGCGAGGATAGATCTAGGTATTGCCATGACAGTGATAAGGTAAATCGCGAAAGCTCATCTCATACTCCCTACGTTCAGCAGCAAGCTTTCTTTGTGGCAAACAAAAGTAATCAAAAGGGCTAAATTTAATGGGACAAAAGTCCCCAAGATCAAACTCGGGAGGTGTTGGTTCCTCCTTTGGCCCCTCATATTGCACAACCAATTCATCTTTATAGGCATTCTTTTGGCAAAAAGTCACAAGCCTTTGTTCAAGGTGAAACCCTAGCCCATTGTTCTGGATGGCAATATTATCATTAAGTTCAGAGATCTATTAACAAGAACATCGGCAGGAACCTTTTTTCTAAGGTTTTCATTAAAAGCAACATGATCCAAAGATCGTAAACGCATAATGTCTTCTTGATAAAAAAGGATTGCTTCTATGGGAGGACGGCCAACATCCACCCTATAATGTGCAAAAATTTCATTGGCCTCTTTTATTATAAATCTGAACTCATGAGCTAAAAAGATGGTTGATGCTCGCTTAACAGAAGAATGCTCAATATTAGAAGATTCTAGGAAAATCCTTTCAAGTTCAACTATGAGCAAAGATATAGCATCCGCAAGACTACTAGTTTTATGAAGGATAGATCCGCTCATGGTGGGCAAAGCACCAGCACAAGTAAAGAAATCTTGAATAACTCCCTTCCCAAATATTACCGCTACCAATCCAAAACTTTTTAGTGTGTAAAATAGTAGCATTTTCAAGAGGATCATCAAAATCATCAAAGTTTTCCATATTATTATCCTTATCAATGATAACCTCCCCGGTTTCAGACATGATGCAAACAAATTGCAAAAAGAATGAGCACACAGAAGGTAGGAAGGGAGAAGAGGCGAACGGGAAAAAGAGGGCGAATAAAACGGCAAGGCTGAAGTGGGGGAGAGGAAAACGAGAGGCAAATGGAAAATAATGTAATGCGAAGGATAAGAGTTGTGATGGGTAATTAGTATGTCTTGACTTGGCGTAGATCTCCCCGGCAACGGCGCCAGAAATCCTTCTTGCTACCTCTTGAGCATGCGTTGGTTTTCCCTTGAAGAGGAAAGGGTGGTGCAGCAAAGCAGCGTAAGTATTCCCTCAGTTTTTGAGAACCAAGGTATCAATCCAGTAGGAGACCACATGCGAGTCACCTCGTACCTACACAAACAAATAAGAACCTCGCAACCAACGCGATAAAGGGGTTGTCAATCCCCTCACGGCCACTTGCAGGAGTGAGATCTGATAGAGATAATAATAATAACATATTTTTTTGGTATTTTTATGATATAGATTGAAAGTAAAGATTGCAAAATAAAATAGATTGGAAACTTGTATGATGGAAAATAGACCCCGGGGCCATAGGTTTCACTAGTGGCTTCTCTCAAGATAGCATAAGTATTACGGTGGGTGAACAAATTACTGTCGAGCAATTGATAGAATTAAGCATAGTTATGAGAATATCTAGGTATGATCATGTATATAGGAATCACGTCCGTGAAAAGCAAACCGACTCCTGCCTGCATCTACTACTATTACTCCACACATTGACAGCTATCCAGCATGCATCTAGAGTATTAAGTTCATAAGAACGGAGTAACGCTTTAATCAAGATGACATGATGTAGAGGGATAAATTCATGCAATATGATATAAACCCCATCTTTTTATCCTCGATGGCAACAATACAATATGTGTCGTTTCCCCTACTGTCACTGGGATCGAGCACCACAAGATTGAACCCAAAGCTAAGCACTTCTCCCATTGCAAGAAAGATCAATCTAGTAGGCCAAACCAAACTGATAATTCGAAGAGACTTGCAAAGATAACCAATCATACATAAAAGAATTCAGAGAAGATTCAAATATTGTTCATAGATAATCTTGATCATAAACCCACAATTCATCGGATCTCGACAAACACACAGAAAAAAGAGTTACATTGAATAGATCTCCAAGAAGATCGAGAAGAACTTTGTATTGAGACCCAAAGAGAGAGAATAAGCCATCTAGCTAATAACTATGGACCCGAAGGTCTGAAGTAAACTACTCACACATCATCGGAGGGGGCATGGAGTTGATGTAGAGGTCCTCCGTGATCAATGCCCCCTCCGGAGGAGCTCCTGAAAAGGCCCCAAGATGGGATCTCTTGGGTACAGAAGGTTGCGGCGGTGGAAATAGGGTTTCGTGGTGCTCCTGGATGTTTTGGGGGTACGTAGGTGTATATAGGAGGAAGAAGTAGGTCGGTTGAGCCACGAGGGGCCCACGAGGGGGAGGGCGCGCCCCTGCCTCTTGGCCACCTTGTTGGTTGCTTGACATCCAATCCAAGTCCTCTGGATCACGTTTGTTCCAAAAATCACGCTCCTGAATGTTTCATTCCGTTTGGACTCCGTTTGATATTCTTTTTCTGCGAAACACTGAAATAGGCAAAAAACAGCAATTTGGGCTAGGCCACCGGTTAATAGGTTAGTCCCAAAAATAATATAAAAGTGTAAAATAAAGCCCATTAACATCCAAAACAGATAATATAATAGCATGGAACAATAAAAAATTATAGATACGTCGGAGACGTATCAGGAAAGAGGGGCCGCGCCCCCTCCCCTTGTCCTATTCGGACTCCCCTTGGGGCGGGGGGGGGCACCTTTTTGCTACGGCCCTCTCTCTCTCTCTCTCCTAAGGCCCACTAAGGCCCATAACTTCCTGGAGGGGGGGGGGTCCGGTAACCCTCCGGCACTCCGGTTTTATCCGGAACACTTCTGCTGTCCGAATAACATGGTCCAATATATCAATCTTTATCTCTCGACCATTTCGAGACTCCTCGTCATGTTCGTGATCACATCCAGGACTCCGAACAACCTTCGGTACATCAAACCACATAAGTCACAATACATATCATCATCGAACGTTAAGCGTGCGGACCCTATGGGTTCGAAAACTATGTAGACATGACCGAGACACATCTCCGGTCAATAACCAATAGCGGAACATGGATGCTCATATTGGTTCCTACATATTCTACAAAGATATTTATCGGTCAAACCGCATAACAACATACGTTGTTCCCTTTGTCATCGGTATGTTACTTGCCCGAGATTTCATCGCCGGTATCATCATACCTAGTTCAATCTCGTCACCGGCATGTCTCTTTACTCGTTCATTTATTCTCTATGTCTTTCCGATCATCGGACAAGTCAACCAAGGTCCACACTTTGTTCTCATACATGGATCCCATCTCAGATTTCATGGCCTCAAGCCATTTCGCAGAATTTGGGCTCATCATTACTTCCTCATAGTTCGTAGGTTCGTCATGGTCTAGTAACATGACCTCCAGAACAGGATTACTATACCACTCTGGTGCGGACCGTACTCTGGTTGACCTATGAGGTTCGGTAGTAACTTGATCTGAAGTTTCATGATCATCATCATTATCTTCCTCACTAATTGGTGTAGGAATCACTAGAACTGATTTATGTGATGAACTACTTTCCAATTCGGGAGAAAGTATAATTACCTCATCAAGTTTTACTTTCCTCCCACTCACTTGTTTCGAGAGAAACTCCTTCTCTAGAAAGGATCCATTCTTAGCCACAAATATCTTGCCTTCGGAGATGTGATAGAAGGTGTAACCAATAGTTTCCTTTGGGTATGCTATGAAGATGCATTTCTCCGATTTGGGTTCGAGCTTATCAGGTTGAAGCTTTTTCACATAAGCATCGCAGCCCCAAACTTTAAGAAACGACATTTCACGTTTCTTGCCAAACCACAGTTCATATGGTGTCGTCTCAACGGATTTAGATGGTGCCCTATTTAATGTGAATGCAGTCGTCTCTAAAGCATAACCCCAAAACGATAGCGGTAAATCGGTAAGAGACATCATAGATCTCACCATATCTAATAAAGTGCGGTTACGACGTTCGGACACACCATGATGCTATGGTGTTCCAGGTGGCATGAGTTGGGAAACTATTCTGCATTGTTTCAAATGAAGACCAAACTCATAAATCAAATATTCACCTCCACGATCAGATCGTAGAAACTTAATTTTCTTATGACGATGATTTTCCACTTCACTCTGAAATTCTTTGAACTTTTCAAATGCTTCAGACTTATGTTTCATCAAGTAGATATTCCCATATCTGCTTAAATCATCTGTGAAGGTCAGGAAATAATGATACCCGCCGCGAGCATCAACACTCATCCAACCGCATACATCAGTATGTATTATTTCCAACAAGTCTGTTGCTCGCTCCATTGTTCCACAGAACGGAGTCTTAGTCATCTTGCCCATGAGGCATGGTTCGCAAGCATCGAGTGATTCCAAAAGCCCATCAGCATGGAGTTTCTTCATGCGCTTTACACCAATATGAACTAAATGGAAGTGCCACAAATAAGTTGCACTATCATTATTAAACTTATATCTTTTGGCTTCAATACTATGAATATGTGTATCACTACTAATGAGATTCAATGAAAATAGACCACTCATCAAGGGTGCATGACCATAAAAGATATTACTCATATAAATAGAACAACCATTATTCTCTGATTTAAATGAATAACCATCTCGCATCAAACAAGACCCAGATATAATGTTCATGCTTAACGCTAGCACCAAATAACAATTATTCAGGTCTAATACTAGTCCTGAAGGTAGATGTAGAGGTAGCGTGCCGACCGGGATCACATCAACTTTGGAACCATTTCCCACGCGCATCGTCACCTTGTCCTTAGCCAATCTTTGCTTAATCAGTAGCCCCTGTTTCGAGTTGCAAATGTGAACAACAGAACCAGTATCAAATACACAGGCGCTACTGCGAGCATTAGTAAGGTACACATCAATAACATGTATATCAAATATACCTTTCACTTTGACATCCTTCTTATCCGCAAAATACTTGGGGCGGTTCTGCTTCCAATGACTAGTCCCTTTGCAGTAGAAGCACTTAGTTTCATGCTTAGGTCTAGACTTGGATTTCTTCACTTGAGCAGCAACTTGCTTGCCGTTCTTCTTGAAGTTCCCCTTCTTCCCTTTGCCCCTCTTCTTGAAACTAGTGGTCTTGTTGCATATCAACACTTGATGCTCCTCTTCATTTCTACCTCCGCAGCCTTTAGCATTGCGAAGAGCTCGGGAATTGTCTTATGCATCCCTTGCATATAGTTCATCACGAAGCTTTTTTATCTTGGTAGCAGTGGTTGAAGAACTCTGTCAATGACACTATCATTAGGAAGATTAAGTCCCAGTTGAGTCAAGTGGTTGTGGTACCCAGACATATTGAGTATATGTTCACTGACAGAACTATTCTCCTCCATCTTACAGTTGTAGAACTTATTGGAGACTTCATATCTCTCAATCCGGGCATTTACTTGAAATATTAACTTCAACTCTTGGAACATCTCAAATGCTCCATGACGTTCAAAATGTTGTTGAAGTCCCAGTTCTAAGCTGTAAAGCATGGCATACTGAACTATCAAGTAGTCATCAGCTTTACTCTACCAGACGTTCTTAACATCATCAGTAGCATCTACAGCAGGCCTAGCACCTAGCGGTGCTTCCAGGATGTAATTCTTCTATGTAGAAATGAGGATAACCCTCAAGTTACGGACCCAGTCTGTGTAGTTTCTACCATCATCTTTCAACTTAGCTTTCTCTAGGAACGCATTAAAATTCAAAGAAACAGTAGCACGAGCCATTTATCTACAACAACATAGATATGCAAAATACTATCAGGTACTAAGTTCATGATAAATTGAAGTTAAATTAATCATATTACTTAAGAACTACCACTTAGATAGACATCCCTCTAATCATCTAAGTGATCACGTGATCCATATCAACTAAACCATGTCTGATCATCACGTGAGATGGACTAGTTTTTAATGGCGAACATCACCATGTTGATCATATCTGCTATATGATTCACGCTCGACCTTTTGGTCTCAGTGTTCTGAGGCCATATCTGCATATGCTAGGCTCGTCAAGTTTAACGTCAGTATTCTGCTTGTATAAAACTGGCTTGCACCCATTGTATGTGAACGTAGAGCTTATCACACCCGATCATCACACGGTGTCTCGGCACGACAAATTGTAGCAACGGTGCATACTCAAGGAGAACAGTTATACCTTCAAATTTAGTGAGAGATCATCTTATAATGCTACCGCCATACTAAGAAAAATAAGATGCATAAAGGATAAACATCACATGCAATCAATATAAGTGATATGATATGGCCATCATCATCTTGTGCCTTTGATCTCCATGTTGGGGAACGCAGTATTTCAAAAATGTACCTACGATCACACAAGATCTATCTAGGAGATGCATATCAACGAGAGGGGAGAGTGTCTCTACGTACCCTCGTAGACCGAAAGCGGAAGTGTTTAGTAACGCGGTTGATGTAGTCGAACGTCTTCGCGATCCAACCGATCCAAGTACCGAATGCATGACACCTCCGCGATCTGCACACGTTCAGCTCGGTGACGTCCCTCGAACTCTTGATCGAGTTGAGTCCGAGGGAGAGTTTCGTCAGCACGACGGCATGGTGACGGTGATGATGATGTTACCGGCGCAGGGCTTCGCCTATGCACTACGATGATATGACCGAGGTGTTAACTATGGAGTGGGGCTCCACACGTGGATAGGAACAGTTGATGTGTGTTCTATGGGTGCCCTCCCCACGTATATAAAGGAGGGAGAGGGAGGGAGGCAGCCTAGGGCGCTGTAACGCCCCGGATGCAACTTTCCATATTTGTAACTCCGACTTTTGCCTTTTCCGGAGTTGCGATATGAGATTCCCATCGTGGTTGGGTTTTGTCTTCATTTTGCATTTTGTTCATGTCATGCATTTCATATCATGTCATCATGTGCATCGCATTTGCATACGGGTTCGTCTCATGCGTCCGAGCTTTTTCCCCGTTGTCCGTTTTGTAATCTGACACTCCTACTTGCACCGGCGTCCCCCTTTTGTCTCTTTTCGTGTGCGGGTATTAAACATTCTCGGAATGGACCGAGATTTGCCAAGCGGCCTTGGTACACCACAGGTAGACCGCCTGTCAAATTCCGTGTCATTTGGAGTCCGTTTGATACTCCAACGGTTAACCGGGGAACCGTAAAGGCCTCGTGTGTGTTGCAGCCCAACACCCCTCCAAAACGGCCCAATAACCCTTCCAAACCACTTCCATGTCCTCCGCCGTCGGATCACGATCGCATGGTCGAAAACTACACCTCATTTGGACATTCCGAATTCCCTCTACCTATAAATTCGTCTTCCCCATCCAAATTTGAGGCAAACTCCAACCCTAACCCTAAACGCCTTGAAATCCACGCCTCCACAATGCCACCGCCGCCTCCCGCCGCGCAGGCCCGCCAGGCCCATCCACGGCCCGCCCGAGCCCATCTGGGGCCCGGGTCAACCCGCCGGACCTCGCCGCCACTCGGATCCGCACGCCGCCTGCGCCCTTGCGACGCCGCCCGCACGCCGACCGCCGCCTCGCGTGCTCGGCCTCACCGTCGTTCCGGTCATCGTCTTCGCCAAGATCCGGCGAGAGCCGACCTCCACGCCCCGGATCCGCTGCCCCTGCGTCGTTCCCGCCGTTCCTCGTCGCCGGTGCGCCCGCCAAGGCCAGAGGACGCCGCGCCGCCGCCCTGGTCCATCCTCTGCTTCATGCCATAGGAGCACGATGGGGCTCCCGCTCGCCTGCGCGCATGGGCCTCGTGGGCCCTACACGGCCCAGCTGAGCCGACCCATCTCCTCCAGTCGGCCTGCTCCCTCCTCTGCTTTCTGGGCCAAGCCCATGGTGAGAGCCCACTAAATCCCGCCCGAGCGTCTTTTTGCTTACCCGTGCTCATTCTGTTTTTTACTAAGTCCTGAGTTTCTAGTATTTTAGGCCATGTTCATCGCATCACATCTTGGTGAACGTAGCTCCAAATCGTGCATTTGATATATCAAACTGTTCATTGGGAGATGCTCTTCATTTCATTCCATTGTGGAATGCTTGTTTGAGTCCATCTTGATGCCCAAATCGTTGATGCAAGAGTTCTATAATATGTTTGCTCTTGTTACTTAGCAGATTATGAGGATTTGTCATTTTTGTCACATTTGTTGTGTGCATCATATGGGCATGAGCTCTACATGTGTTTTGATCTATGCCATGCCATCTTTACAGGGGTGTATGCCATGTATTCTTGTGATCCTTGTGGTGAATAGCACAAGCATGAAAAGTAGCCTTCGTGATATGCCTGATTTCAGGGACTTAGGATTCTACTAAGTCATTTCCCTGCTGTTATTTTGATGCCATGTAACCATGTTGCTACAGTGAGATACATGCTTTATTTGAGTTGCTTAAGTAAGGATGATTTGGACATATGGTTATGCTCTATCCATTCATGCCCCTATTTGCAATTATGGAGTGCCCTAGCATGTCTCAATCTTGCTCTACTTTTGCTATAAAATGTTTCGGGAAGATTGTTTACATGTGAATCAATTTTGCCATGGTTGTTGTAGTTGATCCATGCATGCTATGAACTTGCTCTTGTCTTGATTAGCTTAATAAACATGTCTTCTTGCTGATGCTGTGCTTGTTTTGTCATGCAATGCTTTGTGATGAGTGATTTGAGCTCGCAAAGATGCCTTCATAATTCTGTTTATACCATGCTGAGTTTTTTCTGCTAAGTCTGAATCTGTTATTAAAACTTGCTAGGTTTACATGGGTGCCATCATATCTTATATGCCTTTTTGGATCTTGGTCAGTAAGGGACTTTTGTTCTATGCTTTCATTAGATTCATGACATACCTTTTTTTGCTATGATATGCTCCTGTAGCATGTTGTTAGCTTGCTCTAAACATTGCTTCCCGATGTTAATTCATGGCATGTTAGTATTTTCACTAAGTCTGTGAAGCTGATATCTTTTGCACTTTTGCCATGCTTGTTTGAACCTGCTCTTGTGTGATTTAGCCGTAGCTCAGTGTTCATGTTTTGTCAAGCATCTTGAGTACATCACTGCCATATGTTTTGTTGCTATGTTGGAGTGCAGTAGCTTAGTTTCTTGTTGCATTCTATTTGGCATCATGCTATTAATCGCAGGATTGTGCCATTCTTGTTTTGCTTGCCATTCGCAAACCGTGCATCCGATTCCGGTGATCTTTATATCGATTTCGACCGAAATCATCTCATCTTTCTAGAGGAACACTTGGTTTTCCAAGTTGATGCCTTGTTATTTCTTTCCCTTCCGAAGCACGCATATGCATTGCATATCACATCCCGCATGTCATGCCATGTTTTGCATCGTGTTGCTTGTGCATTGCACCATGATTGATTGTTGGTCCTTTGCTTGTGTTCTTGCCTTAGGTAGAGCCAGGAGACGAGTACGTGATCGAGGAACCTATTGAGTACATTTTCGAGGATCAAGCTTTCGTCAACTCTGAGAACTTTGCAGGCAAGATGACCATACCCCGAAATCACTTCTATCTTTGCTTGCTAGTTGCTCGCTCTTTTGCTATGACGCGATACCTACCACTAGCTATATCATGACTCCCATATTGCCATGTCAAGCCTCTAACCCACCTTTCCTAGCAAACTGTTGCTTGGCTATGTTACCGCTTTGCTCAGCCCCTCTTATAGCGTTGCTAGTTGCAGGTGAAGATGAAGTTTGTTCCATGTTTGGAACATGGATATTTGTTGGGATATCATTATTATATCTTGTTTACTTTAATGCATCTTTATACTTGGTAAAGGGTGGAAGGCTCGACCTTATGCCTGGTGTTTTGTTCCACTCTTGCTGCCCTAGTTTCCGTCATACCGGTGTTATGTTCCTTGATTTTGAGTTCCTTACGCGGTTGGGTGTTATGGGAACCCGTTGACAGTTTGCTTTGAATAAAAATCCTCCAGCAAGGCCCAACCTTGGTTTTACTTTTGCCTAACAACCTATCACCTTCCCATGGGTTCTGCAGACTCAAGGGTCATCTTTATTTTAACCCCCTCCGGCCAGTGCTTCTCTAAGTGTTGGTCCAAACCAGAGCCACTTTCGGCACCACCTCGGGGAAACTTCAGGGCTAGTTTTAGCTGTTCGTAGTGTTCATCCAGTGTTGCCCTGAGAACGAGATATGTGCAGCTCCTATCAAGATGTCGGCGCATCGAGCGGTCTTGCTGGTCTTGTTTTACCATTGTTGAAATGTCTTGTAACAGGGATTCCGAGTCTGATCGGGTCTTCCTGGGAGAAGGAATATCCTTCGTTGACCATGAGAGCTTGTGATGGGCTAAGTTGGGACACCCATGCAGGGTTTGAACTTTCGAAAGCCGTGCCTGCGGTTATGGGCAAATGGGAATTTGTTAATATCCGGTTGTAGAGAACTTGACACTTAACTTAATTAAAATGAATCAACCGCGTGTGTAGCCGTGATGGTCTCTTTTCGGCGGAGTCCGGGAAGGGAACACGGTCTCGTGTTATGTTTGAACGTAAGTAGCTTCAGGATCACTTCTTGATCGTTATTAGTTTCTCGACCGTGCTCTGCTTCTCTTCTCGTTCTCTTTTGTGTAAGTTAGCCAGCATGTATGCTAGTGCTTGCTGCAGATCCACCTCACTACCCTTTCCTACCTTTAAGCTTAAATAGTCTTGATCTCGCGGGTGTGAGATTGCTGAGTCCTCATGACTCATAGATACTTCCAAACAGATGCAGGTGCCGATGATGCCAGTGTAGGTGACGCAACTGAGCTCAAGTGGGAGCTCGATGAAGTTCATGTTCGTTGTGTTGTTTCGTTTCCAGTTGATCAATAGTGGAGCCCAGTTGGGACGATCAGGGATCTAGCATTTGGGGTGGTCTTTCTTTATTTTGGTTCCATAGTTAGACCTTGATTGTATTCTTGGATGGTGTATGTTATATTTACGTATTGTGTGAAGTGGCGATTGTAAGCCAACTCTTTATCCCTTTCTTATTCAGTAAATGGGATGTGTAAAGATTACCCCTCTTGCGACATGCCTACCAAGCGGCTATGCCTCTAAGTCATGCCCTGACACGTGGGAGATATAGCCACATTGTGGGTGTTACAAGTTGGTTCAGAGCCTTCCTTGACTTAGGAGCCCCCTGCTTGATCGAATCGCTGACGTTGTTGAGTCTAGAACAAAATGTTTTGAGTCATAGGATTATATATATCAGAGAGTAGGATTATTTTTACTCCTCAGTCCCTTCGTCGCTCTGGTAAGGCCTCCTGACGTAGAGTTTTGACTATTCTCTTCTCAAATTTCACGAAATTTTTTTAGGATCACGCGGGTATCTTGGAATCGTTCCGATGGTTTTGTGATGAGAACATTGTTCTTCGTGCCTCCTGACATTTAGGGGTTGTGGCAGTGTCCCGGGGAGTTGAGCTCCAAGGTGTTGTCGTCACAATTTTATCGTTGCAGTTCTGGAATACCTGAGTTCGCCGACATCGAAAATCTCTTTTATGCAATTGTTGGTGAGATAACCTCGACACCACCCAGTACTGGGGCGGGAGTTTGGGAGTATTGCCATAACTCGTATAATAGATGATTTTCGAAGTTTGAGGTAAACGATTTCCGAAGGTTTCTTGGTTATGTGTTGAAGGATGGATACAGCTGGATGTGGGAATTGTTAGTTTGGGTGAGATATTATGCTTCCCCTGTATCCCCAACACCTGATTGCATAACCAGAAAGTTTCGGGAGTTTATAAGTGGGAATTCAAGTATCACGTAGGATATCTTTCCCGCAGACACATGATACGATATGGGATCTATCATATGTTTGTTTCCAGCTTATGTTGCAAGCCAATCCTTTGTTTTGTTTTTTGTTGTGGTATTCGAGTTGCTTCAATGTCAAATGTGGATTCCATACCTTTCCTAAGCGGTATTCTCATATTTCTGTGTGAATACTAATCCTTCTTGATCATCGAGGTGGTCATGCAAATTCGTTTTCAACCGGCGTGTTTCTCTTCAAGTGGATGTGATCATTCTTCAACGTCCACAAAATCACCTCTTAGTTTTCCCAACGTTGTTTGCTTAATTCTTCCCAAGTTGCCTTTGTTTTTCCCGCCCTCCCACCCTTTTTCTTCAAGTACTCGGATTTCTTAATCAAGTATCCTTTTATTGATGGGAAGTCTCTCCATTCTTTTCTGTCAATGTTCTTATCCGGTGATTCTCAGGAAGATACTAACGGAGCTTCAAGTTCATCATTCTTCGTTCTATTTCTTCTCCGGTGGATTCAATTAAAGTTTTTGGTGTTGATCATATTCCTTTCATTGTTTAAAATGCTTTCCCATGCTGTTGCACCTCCTAATCATTCACTTCTCGCTATTCATTTGTTCCGGAGTGCTGAAGATATCTCAGAAGGCTCGTCTTGTCATTCAAGATCCGTTCAACCTATTTCGAGGATGTTATCTCATTCAAGCCATTTAAATCAACTGGTGCAATCTCTCTTTTAAATCGTTCAACGGTGTATCTTTTGAGTGGGCCCTAACCCATAGGTCTTTTCCCAGGATCTTACCTGACTCTTCTATTTTCTCGGAGCTATTCTCAAATCTTCTAAAGTTTGACGTAAGAATGAATTTTCATCAGTCAATTACCTTCTCCAATATCACTTTGAAATTCTTTTCATCTTTGGCTCAACCTTTCCTCTTCTAATAATTCCGGAGTACCTCAACAATTCATGGTGGTGTTTCTCATCATCATTCTCTGCATTTGAAGACCGAAGAAGAGTTTTCCTCCAAATCTTATCCGTTCTCTCAAAGATTCATGAATCTAGCTTGTTGCCATCCTCTCATAATTGTTTTCGATTGTGAGAATTCTTTTCAACCATTCGGAGCATTTCAAGAGCCTTTTTTCAGTTTTGATTCTCCAGAGGCCATCATTTTAGAAGATTTATTCATTCTCAGCTTTCAGCTCTCGTTCTCCAAATCTTACTGGTGCATCATCCAAGTATTCTCTAGTCAGTTCATGATCTCTTCGTTCACTTGTATCTAAATTCTCTCAAGCATCTTCGTTCATTTGCTAATTCTTCCCGGTGTTTCTTTATCTTTTCTTCGTTCATTTTTAATTCTTACGGTGGTCCGTTCAAGAGTTCTCTTCCTTGGTTCTCATATCAATTCATTCGTTCTTTCCAATCCTACCGGTGGTTCATTGAAGAATTTCTCAAGTTTACGCTATATCTCTCTTAATCCTTACAACGAGAATAAGTAGTATGCCAAATCCGTTGCTTGTCATCAATTTAATTAATGAAGGATAAGCATAATGTAATTCTTATTTTTGTTTCATCCAATTGATTAATTCTTTATTCCGGAGGTTCATCAAGATTCTTGATTTCATTTGTTCATCTTTCTTTTCCGGAGTTCCAGGTCTTATGCTTTATCTCGTCGCGAATCTCCATCTAAATCATCGCAAGGCTTCACCTTGTGTTTTCAACTTCTCCTTCCTTTCGTTTGATCATCCTTTTGTTACCGGAGTTCTTCATGGAGGCTTTACATGATGGTTCATAAAGGATTTAATTCCTTCTCGAAGTGTTCATCGAGATTCTTTTCAGAGGAGTTCAAGCATTCTTCATCTTGCATTCCAAAGTGCAGTTCTTCCTATCTTATCTATTGAAGTGGTGTTATGTCATTCTTGACAATTTCTTTGTGCTTCTTAATTCACAAGTTGTTTAAGAATGAGATATTTTAAACCCATAATTTTCTCTTCATTCAGGAGATGCTTTGCAACCCGTCCACCTCTTCATTGGAGTTATCTTGGGTTATATTTCACCTAAAGCCTTCCCTAAGGAATGTTTCTTATTGTGGTGTCTATCAATGATCCAAGTTTTTTTCTCCTATCCTCTCGGCGAAAGGAGTTGTCATCTCGTTGTTGACCTCAATCCAGTCTATTGTTTCCGTTAGTGGTAGAATTTCACCTCATAATTTTGAGTTGTCTTCCATAAGCCCACATCAAGCTTATCCTTTCGTTGTTGATAATCCAACAACTCCGTTCGAGAATATGTTGTAAGCGCTCTCTCAAGATCTTGTTTCCCTCCGTTCATTTCATTCCATTCTTTCTTCCTCCGGAGGCATTGTGATGTTGCTCTTTTCTCTCATCATCTCGAATGGTGAGGATCATGTTCTTTGCGTGCTTATCCATTTAATCGGTGAGGGAGTCCTAGATTAGGGGGTCTCCGGACAGCCGGACTATATCCTTTGGCCGGACTGTTGGACTATGAAGATACAAGATTGAAGACTTCGTCTCGTGTCCAGATCAGACTCTACTTGGCGTGGAAGGCAAGCTAGGCAATACGGATGTATATCTCCTCCTTTGTAACCGACCTTGTGTAACCCTAGCCCCCTCCGGTGTCTATATAAACCGGAGGGTTTTAGTCCATAGGACAAGATACAATCATACTATAGGCTAGCTTTTAGGGTTTAGCCTCTCTGATCTCGTGGTAGATCAACTCTTGTAATACTCATATCATCAAGAACAATCAAGCAGGACATAGGGTTTTACCTCCATCAAGAGGGCCCGAACCTGGGTAAACATCGTGTCACCTGCCTCCTGTCACCATCTGCCTTAGACGCACAGTTCGGGACCCCCTACCTGAGATCTGCTGGTTTTGACACCGACATTGGTGCTTTCATTGAGAGTTCCACTATGTCGTCATCATAAGGAAGATGACTCGTCTCGTTGTCAAGGACAACATCACCTCTGGGGGAGCCCTGGCTTTAGGCCAAACTCTCTGACTAGGCGGCTTCATCATGACCACCCGCTCGGCCGCTGCGCGACGATGACCTCTCGGGTCATCGAAAATAGCCTCCACATCGGCTCAAAATTTGCTGAGCAGATGGATCCAATGGAGCTCTCCTCTTTGAACGAATTCTTGGATCGCATTGCCGCTCTAGGAGTCACTATGGACTACAATCGGATCGGGCTTAAACCCGACCAAAGGGAGATTAACTCTCCACCGGTCACCCATCAGATAGCGGGGGTGGAGGAGCAGTGCGGAAATTCTCCCTGTATCCTGAGGACGAACTATGTCTGGATTCCCGAGCCCTCCGAACAGGATACTCGCTCACGGGAGGACGCCGCCCTAACCCTGAATCCAGAATTAGGCCGCATATTGAACCCACGGGGCAACATCCCGGAGCCCGAACTTCCAAGATCGGAAACTCCCCTGCCCCGGGATCATAGATTGGGTCAAGGTCTGGACTTAAATCCACCCACCCACCCAGATACAAACTATCTTTCCCACATTAGGCAAGCGCCCCAAGAGACAGTACATCACTATTGGGCCAGATTCCTCCTTGTAATGAACAAGGTCAAGGACTGCCGCGAGGAAGATGCAATTTTGTTCTTTTGGAACAATTGCACGGACAAGGGAGTCCTCAATGCCATAAGTCGCCGTGACGTAGCACATTTCGCTGACTTGGCGAACAAAGTATGGAAATACTGTGCGATGGAAAGTGCCTGGAAAACCCAAACGCAATTTTGGGATAATCCGGCTCTGACAAAACTCCCAGTCCGAACTAAAAGGGCGCACTCTCATAAGTCGCCCGACTCAATTACAAAGAAGCAAAAGCCCACTATAGGGCATGGAACCGTATTGGAGGGATGGCTCAACGGGCCCTGCAAAATCCATAGTACATCGGATACCATATCAACACACAACCTTAGAGCATGTTGGGTACTCCGGCAGGTGGCCAAAAGCGGTGAGGATCTCCTCACCCAAAATACCTCAGAGCACCTTCCCACGGATTAAAACACAGTATTAACGGTCTTCAAGACCTTCGCCTCAAATAATAGGCTTAAGCGAGCACTCCGCGGCCTAGCCGAAGTCTGCCACGTGGCAGCAATAAATCCATGGAGCGACACGGCTATCACCTTCAACGCCAGTGACGAACCTAAATTCCGAACAGCCCGAGTACCAGCCGCTTTGGTCCTCAGTCCAATTGTGGACGGCTTTTGTCTCACTAAGGTGCTCATGGATGGCGGCAGCGGATTAAACCTCATCTATGAGGAAACTCTCCAAAAAATGGACATAGACAGCAACCGTATTGAGCAAAGCAGTACGACCTTCCGAGGAATCGTCCCTAGTCGGGAGGCACGTTGCGCTGCGAAAATCACACTTGATGTGGTATTCGGCACTCCAGAGAATTACAAGTCCGAAGAAATTACATTCCAAGTGGCCTCGTTCAGTAGCGGATACCACGCCCTTCCAGGGCGGGAGGCATTCATGATTTTTTAAGCCATACCCCATTACGGGTACATGAAGCTCAAAATGCCCAGACCCAAGGGAATTATCACTCTAGCTAGTGATCCGGACATAGCACTCCGCGCCGAGAACAAAACAGCCGCACTAGCCCTCGAGGCATTATCTGAAGCCCTTGTGGCGGAGGAGTTAACCGCGCTGCGCTCCATGGTGGACAGGGATGACGTGATACTAGACAAAAGATCCAAGTCCACCTCCTTTAAACCAGCGGACGAAATAGTTAAATTCCAAGTCCATCCAATGGACCCTAAAAAAACAGCATCCATTGGGGCACAGTTAGACCCTGCTGTAGACGCCGCACTACGGGAGTTTCTATGCGAGAATTGGGATATATTTGCCTGCCATCCTTCAGACATGCCAGGAATCCCACGCAGATTGGCCGAGCATAGCCTTAATATTCTAAAAGGATTCAAGCCGGTCAAGCAGACTCTTCGGCGTTTCTCTGAACCTAAGCGACAAGCCATGGGAGAGGAGCTGGCCAAGCTACTAGAAGCCGGATTCATTAAAGAAATAAAACATCCGGATTGGCTAGCAAACCTGGTGATGGTACCAAAGAAGGACAAATCCTGGCACCTATGTGTCGACTTCAAAGACCTTAATAAGGCTTGCCCAAAGGATCCCTTCCCACTCCCTCGCATCGATCAAATCATTGACGTTGCCGCAGGACACGAATCATTGTGCTTCCTCGACGCGTACTCCGGTTACCACCAGATTAAGATGGCGGAGTCTGATCAAGCCGCAACGGCATTTATAACACCATACGGCCCCTTCTGCTTTAACACAATGCCCTTTGGGCTCAAAAACGCCGGCGCAACATATCAGCGCATGATCCAGACATGTCTGGAAAAGCAGATCAGTAAGACTATGGAGGCATATGTAGACGATGTGGTCATTAAAACCAGACACGTCGACTCTTTAATAGACGACTTGAGGCTCACGTTCACCAATCTCCGAACATACGACATTAAGCTCAATCCAGCAAAATGCGTTTTCGGCATTCTCGCTGGAAAGCTCCTGGGCTTCATCGTCTCCAGTAGAGGAGTTGAAGCAAATCCGGCTAAAATCCGAGCTCTGTCACAGTTGGCTATCCCAACTGACCTCAAGAAAATCCAGAAATTGACTGGATGCTTGGCGGCTTTAAGCCGCTTTATCTCCTGATTAGGAGAAAAGTGCTACCTCTTGAGCACTGCGTTGGATTTCCCTGAAGAGGAAGGGATGATGCAGCAAAGTAGCGTAAGTATTTCCCTCAGTTTTTGAGAACCAAGGTATCAATCCAGTAGGAGGCTATGCTTGAGTCCCTCGTACCTACACAAAAACAATAGCTCAACGCAACCAACGCGCTTAGGGGTTGTCAATCCCTTCATGATCACTTACGAAAGTGACATCTGATAGAGATGATAAATAATATTTTTGGTATTTTTGGTATAGAGATGCAAAGTAAATAAAGTAAAAGCAAAGTAAAAGCAAAGCAATAATAAAGTGATGGAGATTGATATGATGAGAAAGAGACCCGGGGGCCATAGGTTTCACTAGTGGCTTCTCTCAAGAGCATAAGTATTCTACAGTGGGTGAACAAATTACTATTGAGCAATTGACAGAATTGAGCATAGTTATGAGAATATCTAGGTATGATCATGTATATAGGCATCACATCCGAGACAAGTAGACCGAAACGATTCTGCATCTACTACTATTACTCCACTCATCGACCGCTATCCAGCATGCATCCAGAGTATAAAGTTAAAAACAGAGTAACGCCTTAAGCAAGATGACATGATGTAGAGGTATAGTTTCATGCAATATGATAAAAACCCCATCTTGTTATCCTCGATGGCAACAATACAATACATGCCTTGCTGCCCCTTCTATCACTGGGAAAGGACACCGCAAGATTGAACCCAACACTTCTCCCATGGCAAGAACAACCAATCTAGTAGGCCAAACCAAACTGATAATTCAAAGAGACTTACAAAGATAACCAATCATACATAAAAGAATTTAGAGAAGATTCAAATATTATTCATAGATAGACTGGATCATAAACCCACAATTCATCGATCTCAACAAACACACCGCAAAAAGAAGATTACATCGAATAGATCTCCACGAGAGAGGGGGAGAACATTATATTGAGATCCAAAAAGAGAGAAGAAGCCATCTAGCTACTAGCTATGGACCCGTAGGTCTGAAGTAAACTACTCACACTTCATCGGAGGGGCTTGGATGATGATGTAGAAGCCCTCCGTGATCGATGCCCCCTCCGGCGAAGCTCCGAAACAGGCCCCAAGATGGGATCTCATGGATACAGAAAGTTGCGGCGGTGGAATTAGGTTTTTGGCTCCGTCCTCGATCGTTTGGGGTACGTGGATATATATAGGAGGAAGAAGTACGTTGGTGGAGCTTCGAGGGGCCCACGAGGCAGGGGGCGCGCCCTAGGGGGGTGCCCCCTACCCTCGTGACCACCTCGTGGTTTCTTGACAGAGGGTTCAAGTCTCCTGGATCTTATCTAATGAGAAAATCACATTTCGGAAGGTTTCATTCCGTTTGGACTCCGTTTAATATTCCTTTTCTTCGAAACCCTAAAACAGGCAAAAAACATCAATTCTGGGCTGGGCCTTTGGTTAATAGGTTAGTCCCAAAAATAATATAAAAGTGGAAAATAAAGCCCAATAATGTCTAAAACAGTAGATAATATAGCACGGAGCAATAAAAAATTATAGATACGTTGGAGACGTATCAAGCATCCCCAAGCTTAATTTCTACTCGTCCTCGAGTAGGTAAATGATAAAAACAGAATTTTTGATGTGGAGTGCTACTTGGCATAATTTTAATGTAATTATTCTTAATTGTGGTATGAATATTCAGATCCGAAAGATTCAAGACAAAAGTTCATATTGACATAAAAATGATAATACTTCAAGCATGCTAACTAAGCAATTATGTCTTCTCAAAATAACATGGCCAAAGAAAGTTCATCCCTACAAAATCATATGGTTTAGTCATGTTTCATTTTTGTCACACAAGAATGCTATCATCATGCACAACCCCGATGACAAACCTATAAACTTTCACGCAATATATGAGCGCGAGCCATGGACATAGCACTATGGGTGAAATAGAATATAATGGAGGGCGGTTATGTGGAGAAGACAAAAAAGGAGAAAGTCTCACATCAATGAGGCTAATCAATGGGCTATGGAGATGCACATCGATTGATGTTAATGCGAGGAGTAGGGATTGCCATGCAACGGATGCACTAGAGCTATAAATGTATGGCATCTCAACAAAAGAAACTAGTGGGTGTGCATCCAACTTGCTTGCTCACGAAGACCTAGGGCACTTGAGGAGGCCCACTGTTGGAATATACAAGCCAAGTTCTATAATGAAAAATTCCCACTAGTATATCAAAGTGATAACATGAGAGACTCTCTACTATGAAGATCATGGTGCTACTTTGAAGCACAAGTGTGGTAAAAGGATAGTAACATTGTCCCTTCTCTCTTTTTCTCTCATTTTTTGGGTCCTTTTCTTTTTTTATTGGCCTTTTTGGGGCCTTCTCTTTTTATGGCCTTTCTCTTTTTTTATATTCCTCACTTGAGACAATGTTCTAATAATGATGATCATTGAGGGAGTCCTGGATTAGGGGGTGTCCGGATGGCCAGACTATACCTTCAGCCGGACTCCTGGACTATGAAGATACAAGATTGAAGACTTCATCCCGTGTCCGGAAGGGACTTTCCTTGGTGTGGAAGGCAAGCTTGGCGATACGGATATGCAGATCTCCTACCATTGTAACCAACTCTGTGTAACCCTAACCCTCTCCGGTGTCTATATAAACCGGAGGGTTTTAGTCCGTAGGACAACATACACAACAACAATCATACCATAGGCTAGCTTCTAGGGTTTAGCCTCTCCGATCTCATGGTAGATCTATTCTTGTACTACCCATATCATCAATATTAATCAAGCAGGACGTAGGGTTTTACCTCCATCGAGAGGGCCCGAACCTGGGTAAAACTTCGTGTCCCTTGCCTCATGTTACCATCCAGCCTAGACGCACAGTTCGGGACCCCCTACCCGAGATCCGCCAGTTTTGACACCGACAATCATCACACTTCTATTTATTTACAACTCAATGACTACAACTCGATACTAGAACAAAGATGACTCTATATGAATGCCTCCGGCGGTGTACCGGGATATGCAATGAACCAAGAGTGACATGTATGAAATAATTATGAATGGTGGCTCTGCCACAAATACTATGTCAACTACATGATCATGCTAAGAAATATGACAATGATGAATGTGTCATGATGAACGAAATGATGAAAAGTTGCATGGCAATATATCTCGGAATGGCTATGGAAATGCCATAATAGGTAGGTATGGTGGCTGTTTTGAGGAAGATATAAGGAGGTTTATGTGTGAAAGAGAGTATCATATCACGGGGATTGGATGCACCGGCGAAGTTTGCGCCAACTCTCAATGTGAGAAAGGGCAATGCACGGTACCGAAGAGGCTAGCAAGGATGGAAGGGTGAGAGTGCGTATAATCCATGGACTCAACATTAGTCATAAAGAACTCACATACTTATTGCAAAAATCTACAAGTCATCAAAAACCTCGGCACTACACGCATGCTCCTAGGGGGATGGATTGGTAGGAAAAGACCATCGCTCGTCCCCGACCGCCACTCATAAGGAAGACAATCAAATAACACCTCATGTTTCAAATTTGTTGCATAATGTTTGCCATACGTGCATGCTACGGGACTTGCAAACCTCAACACAAGTATTTCTCAATTTCACAACTACTCAACTAGCATGACTTTCATATTATTACCTCCATATCTCAAAAAAATCATCAATCATCAAACTTTTCTTAGTACTCAACACACTCATAAGAAAGTTTTATTATTAATCTTGTATACCAAGCATATTAGGATTTTAAGCAAATTACCATTCTATTATGACTCTCAAAATAATCTAAGTGAAGCATGAGAGATCAATAGTTTCTATAAAACAAATCCACCACCGTGCTCTAAAAGATATAAGTGAAGCACTAGAGCAAAACTATAAAGCTCAAAAGATATAAAAAAATTCCAAATCATGTATGGCTCTCTCAAAAGGTGTGTACAGCAAGGATGATTGTGGTATAATAACAAGCAAAGACTCAAATGATAAAAGATGCTCCAAGCAAAACACATATCATGTGGTGAATAAAAATATAGCTCCAAGTAAAGTTACCGATAGAAGAAGACGAAAGAGGGGATGCCTTCCGGGGCATCCCAAAGCTTTGTCTTTTAGGTGTCCTTAGATTATCTTGGGGGTGCCATGGGCATCCCCAAGCTTAGGCTCTTGCCACTTCTTGTTCCATAATCCATCAAATCTTTACCCAAAACTTGAAAACTTCACAACACAAAACTTAAAGTAGAAAATCTCGTGAGCTCCGTTAGCGAAAGAAAACAAAAGACCACTTCAAGGTACTGTAATGAAATCATTATTTATTTATATGGGTGTTATACCTACTGTATTCCAACTTGTCTATGGATTATAAACTATTTTACCAGCCATAGATTCATCAAAATAAGCAAACAACACACGAAAAACAGAATCTGTCAAAAACAGAACAGTTTGTAGTAATCTGTAGCTAGCGCAAGATCTGGAACCCCAAAAATTCTAAAATAAATTGCTGGACGTGAGGAATTTATCTATTAATCATCTGCAAAAATAATTAACTAAATATCACTTTCCAAATAAAAATGACAGCAGTTCTCGTGAGCGCCAAAGTTTCTGTTTTTTACAGCAAGTTCAACAAGACTTTCCCCAAGTCTTCCCAACGGTTCTACTTGGCACAAACACTAATTAAACAAAAAAACACAAAAAAAACAGAGGATAAATAATTTATTTATTACTAAACAGGAGCAAAAAGCAAGGAATAAAAATAAAATTGGGTTGCCTCCCAACAAGCGCTATCGTTTAACGCCCCTAGCTAGGCATAACAAGCAAGAATAGATCTAGGTATTGCCATCTTTGGTAGGCAATTCTTTGATGAAGCATCTATCTCCCTTAGGAATTTATTTATTTCTAGTGATTATCAAACTCTTAGGCACAAGATCGAAAAATTTATTTGTAGCAAGTGGTTACTTAATGATAGCAAAGAGATTGGGATGAATACTTATAGATTTAAGATCCGCAGTTTCCTTAATAGATGAGTCACCCTTATTTTTAGGAACATACATAAGCTTGGAAATTTTAGTAGGAGGACTTGGAGTATTCTTTACGGAAGAAAAAGTGGTTCCCAAGTTTGTAATGATACCCTCAAGTTTATCAATTCTAGTAGAATCTAAGTTTATTTTCGCATTAACTATGGGTTCCTTTTCCTTAATATTTTTCAAAGTCATTCCTACCTTATATCCTTATTGGGTAATTTGATTGTGGATATTTTTATCTAGATTTTCAATTAACTCAATGGTAGCAACTTTATTTTCAATAGTTTCAAGTCTTTGCATAACATGCTCCAAAGTTAACATAGTTCCATTAACCAAAAGAGGTGGTGAGCCAAATAAATCTAACATAGCATTATAAGAATCAAAAGTATGGCTACCCAAGAAATTCCCTCCGCTAATGGTATCAAGGATATATCTATACCAAGGATTAACACCTACATAAAAACTGTGGAGAAGAACTGAAGTAGATTGCTTCCTAGTAGATCTATTTTGAGCATTGCAAATTCTATACCAAGCATCTTTTAGATTTTCTCCCTCCCTTTGTTTAAAATTTAGGACTTCATTCTCGGGAGACAACAGAGAAGATAAAGGACTAGCCATGATGACAAGCAAACAAATTAACACACGCGCAAACAAAAAGGCAAACGTAGAAAGGGAGGGAGGATAGAGAGAGAGAGAGGGCGAATAAAACGGCAAGGGTGAAGTGGGGGAGAGGAAAACGAGAGGCAAATGGCAAATAATGTAATGCGGGAGATAGGGATTGTGATGGGTACTTGGTATGTTGACTTTTGCACAGACTCCCCGGCAACGACGCCAAAAATTCTTCTTGCTACCTCTTGAGCACTGCGTTGGATTTCCCCGAAGAGGAAGGGATGATGCAGGAAAGTAGCGTAAGTATTTCCCTTAGTTTTTGAGAACCAAGGTATCAATCTAGTAGGAGGCTACGCTCGAGTCCCTCGTACCTACACAAAAACAATAGCTCAACGCAACCAACGCGCTTAGGGGTTGTCAATCCCTTCACGATCACTTACGAAAGTGAGATCTGATAGAGATGATAAATAATATTTTTGGTATTTTTGGTATAGAGATGCAAAGTAAATAAAGTAAAAGCAAAGTAAAAGCAAAGCAATAATAAAGTGATGGAGATTGATATGATGAGAAAGAGACCCGGGGGCCATAGGTTTCACTAGTGGCTTCTCTCAAGAGCATAAGTATTCTACGGTGGGTGAACAAATTACTATTGAGCAATTGACAGAATTGAGCATAGTTATGAGAATATCTAGGTATGATCATGTATATAGGCATCACGTCCGAGACAAGTAGACCGAAACGATTCTGCATCTACTTCTATTGCTCCACTCATCGACCGCTATCCAGCATGCATCTAGAGTATTAAGTTAAAAACAAAGTAACGCCTTAAGCAAGATGACATGGTGTAGAGGGATAGTTTCATGCAATATGATAAAAACCCCATGTTGTTATCCTTGATGGCAACAATACAATACGTGCCTTGCTACCCTTCTGTCACTGGGAAAGGACACGGCAAGATTGAACCCAAAGCTAAGCACTTCTCCCATGGCAAGAACAACCAATCTAGTAGGCCAAACCAAACTGATAATTCAAAGAGACTTGCAAAGATAACCAATCATACATAAAAGAATTAAGAGAAGATTCAAATATTATTCATAGATAGACTGGATCATAAACCCACAATTCATCAGTCTCAACAAACACACCGCAAAAAGAAGATTACATCGAATAGATCTCCACGAGAGAGGGGGAGAACATTGTATTGAGATCCAAAAAGAGAGAAGAAGCCATCTAGCTACTAGCTATGGACCCGTAGGTCTGAAGTAAACTACTCACACTTCATCGGAGGGGCTTGGATGATGATGTAGAAGCCCTCCGTGATCGATGCCCCCTCCGGCGGAGCTCCGGAACAGGCTCCAAGATGGGATCTCATGGATACAGAAAGTTGCGGCGGTGGAATTAGGTTTTTGGCTCCGTCCCCGATCGTTTGGGGGTACGTGGATATATAGAGGAGGAAGAAGTACGTTGGTGGAGCTTCAAGGGGCCCACGAGGCAGGGGGCGCGCCCTAGGGGGGCACCCCCTACCCTCGTGACCACCTCGTGGCTTTCTTGACGGAGGGTCCAAGTCTCCTGGATCTTATCTGATGAGAATCACGTTTCCAAAGGTTTCATTCCGTTTGGACTCCATTTGATATTCCTTTTCTTCGAAACCCTAAAACAGGCAAAAAACAGCAATTCTGGGTTGGGCCTCCGGTTAATAGGTTAGTCCCAAAAATAATATAAAAGTGGAAAATAAAGCCCAATAATGTCTAAAACAGTAGATAATATAGCATGGAGCAATCAAAAATTATAGATACGTTGGAGACGTATCAAAAAGGCACTTCCCCTTTATCGCCTTCTTCGGCGCACCGAACACTTCGAGTGGAAGGACGCAGCCACGGCCGGACTGGAAGAAATCAAGGCCATCATGGCCGCTAACCCAATCCTGGCCGCGCCAACCATTAGCGAACCAATGCTATTATATATAGCGGCAACTCACCAAGTTGTAAGCGCAGTGCTCATCGTGGAACGAGAGATGGACGGACATATATTCCCGCTTCAAAAGCCGGTATATTATGTATCCACCGTCCTCACTCCATGCAAATCACGGTACCCACATTACCAAAAGATAGCATACGCGGTATTTATGGTATCCCAGAAATTACGACACTACTTTCAAGAGTGTTCGATTACGGTGGCATCCGAAGTACCATTCAATGACATAATAAACAACCGTGATGCCACGGGCCGGATTGCCAAATGGGCCATCGAGCTCCTCCCGTTCGACATAACATATAAGCCACGACGAGCCATTAAGTCGCAAGTACTGCATGATTTCGTAGCCGAATGGACATAAGCCGAACTCCCTAAAGAGTACGATGCATAGTCCAATTGGATCATGCACTTTGACGGCTCTAAAATGCTGGCTAGTCTAGGGGCTAGCGTCGTCCTGACGTCCCCCACTGGAGACACGGTGCAATACATGCTCCAAATACTATATACGGACTCCAATAACGCAGCCGAATACGAGGCCCTATTACACGGCCTCTGGATGGCAGTCTCCATGGGCATCCAATGCCTAGAGGTGTGTGGGGACTCGAACCTTGCAATATCCCAAATAAATGGAGACTTCGATGCCAAGGATCCGAAAATGGCGGCATATCGCAACACCGTCCTCAAAATGTCAGCCCGGTTCGAGGGACTGGAATTCCACCATGTGGCTCAGGAAAACAACCAGGAAACAGACATCCTAGCACGTATCGGCGCTAAATGCGACCCTGTCCCACCAAACATCTTCCTGGAAAGACTGTTTAAACCATCCGTGGTATGGGAAGGGGACACCGGCAAAAATAGTCCGGACCCGGCCACAACCCCAGATACCGAATACTCTGACACAATCGGAGGCTCTGCCACCAAAATAACACCTTCAGCCCACGTGATAATGGCTGTCATCGCCCCGTGGACAGAACCATTCCTGGCCTACCTAACTAGACAAGAATTACCTGAGGACCAAAATGAGGCTCGCTGCATAGTGCGGCGATCTAAAGCCTACAAGGTCCATGAGGGAGAGCTTTATAAGAAAAGCACAATCGGAGTCCTTCAAAGGTGCATCTCCAAAGAGGAAGGGAAGAAGCTTTTGGCAGAAATCCATGCCGGACTCGGCGGCCACCATGCAGCAGCCCGGGCCGTTGTAAGTAAGGCCTTCCGTACAAGTTTTTATTGGCCGACGGCCCGGGCAGATGCACAACATACGGTTCAACATTGTGTTGGTTGCCAGCTTTTTGCAAACCAAAGCCACATGCCACCTACCGCCCTCCAAACAATCCCCATTACTTGGCCCTTTGCGGTCTGGGGGCTCGATCTGGTCGAACCCCTCAAAGGGGGAACCCATAAGAGAAAATACTTACTGGTCATGGTGGACAAATTCACCAAATGGATAGAAGCCAAACCTGTCAAAACGGCTGAATCCGGACCGGTGATAGACTTCATATCCGGGGTTGTACACCATTATGGCGTCCCCCACAGCATAATCACTGACAACGGCACGAACTTTACAGCCGACGAGGTGAAACTTTGGTGCAGCAACATGTGCATCAAGCTCGATTATGCTTCTGTCTATCATCCGCAAACTAACGGTCAAGTCGAACGAGCGAATTGTCTGATCATGAGTGGTATTAAACCCAGATTAGTCCGGTCCTTAAAGGAATCAGACACCCATTGGGTAGAGGAGCTCGACTCCGTACTATGGGGGCTGCGGACCACGCCGAATCGCACTACCGCATACACACCGTTTTTATGGTGTACGGCGCTGAGGCTGTGCTGCCTTGCGACATAATTCATGACTCACCTCGAGTGCACATGTACGAAGAAAGAGAGGCCGAGCTCAATCGGCAGGATAGTTTGGATGCCCTGGAGGAGGAGCGCGACGTGGAAAAAGCCCGTTCCGCATTCTATCAACAACAGGCTTGAAGGTATCAAAGCAGAGAAGTGAGGGCCAAAACCTATAACGTTGGTGAACTAGTTCTGCGCCTGCCGGAGAAGAAAAATAACAAGCTCAAGCCCAAATGGGAAGGTCCCTTCATTATCGACCAGGTTCTGACCGATGGAGCGTACTGTCTGCGGGATGCATCGAATAATCGACTCGAGCCAAACCCATGGAACGCAGCCAGACTCCGAAGATTCTACGCCTAGCACCGAACTCTATGTTCGTCTCCTTACCTCCATGAATTTTTTGCACATATGTTTTCTCTCTCTTTCTTTCTCTCTTTTCTCTTCAAAGCCCTAAAGGGCTAAACCTGCGTCTTGGTTACACAATCTTGATGCGCTAACCACGCTCAATATACCTGGGGGCTTCCTACACAAAAGCTTAATCTAATTATTTTTCCGGGCTTCATGCCCCGCACATGTGTTATTCTTCCACATGTACCTTTTTTCGCCATTATATGCATCGATATGACTTAGGTTTTGGCCAAGCTGGGTTGCCTGGCTCTTGTGTTTATGCCCTATGTTCCCGTTAATTCGACAAGGGCATAAGGGGAGCACCTCTGCGATTGTTACTGCCGGGTCAGCCGGATGTGTACCTCAGACTGGGTGAAGCCGAAAGGTAGCGTTCTTAAGGGAATATTCGGTCGGTGAATAAAAGATGACTTTCATTTAAATTACTACACGCCCCCAGATGTTTTTAGCCTGCGTCTCGCAGTTCAGACATGCACATTAGGGCATGCGTACCCAAGGAAAGGAACCCTTAACGGAACTATTCTTCCTCAAAGATGTTTCTTACTATCCATGTAATATAATATAGCTAGTTGGGTACTTGTCTGTTCAATCACTTATGACCCCTACGCCTGGTTTCCATGCATACCCCGGTTTTTATATAACCGAGTGGGTATTCGGATACACTCCAGACTATCGGGTCCAGAGGTCGAAGCGAAATGGTCCGCCATGACAAATGATTTACAATCCGTCTAGGGACATTACATATGTCACTTGAAGTACACAGTCACTAAGACTGATTAAATTCTTCTTCTATACCATCCAACAGGCTGTCTAGCCTACAATCCTATTGGGAATACTTTGCGGCTAATTCTACTTGATCATACACTAAACTGGCGGGGATCTCTTTCCCATCGGGCCCCACAGGACCGACCTCGGCCATGTGGTTTGGGTCAGCCTTGGTATATCGTGTCTTCACCATAGCCCATGCTTCCCGTGCACCTTGTCGGAAGGCTGATATCTTCCATAATCGGAAGCGGCGCCGTGCTCCCTTAAGCTTCTCTATAAGCTCCCCCATGCCTCCTGGTGGGGACGTGGACGGCCACAAGGCTTGGGCAATACTCTGCATCACCTGCCAAACTTGTTCGTGCAGTTGTGAGAGCTCTGGCAGAAGATCACCCGAGGACCCGAGCATCTCCTCTGCAGGACGACCCGTCAGCATACCTGTAGACATAACGCTGTTGGTAGGCTTCTTCGCTGAACTCCTTTAAAACATTCGTTCAAGTACTCACTAAAAATGCCGCACTGAAGCCGTTTATTCTCCTTCACGGAGTCCGCAAGCTGGGCTCGGACATCCTTCAGTTGCACGCCCAGCCAGATATTGGCATCTTGGAGATCATTTTTCTCCTGCCTGACTCGCGCCAGCACGCGCTCGCCAGCATTTCGCTGTCGATCATCATGTGTCGTATCCGCCTCAACGGCCTCCGGATTCACTCTGGGGCCACCTGCAACATCTATTGTTAGGTGTGCATATACGCCGCATACTACCTGGTACTGATATTCTTTGCAATAGACAAAAGAGTTACCAGGGGGACCCTTTTTGGACTCCTTCAATGCGGCAACAGCGGCTTCCAGCTGGGCCTTGCACTTGTCCAGCTCTTGAGACAGTTGGGAATTCTTCTCCGTAAGAACCTACACAAATAATGATCCTTAAATCAGTTGCATCAACTGTTTCAAGTCTCAGGGGCTACTGATACATATAATCGTCAGATTTGCTTACACGTACATCCCTTACATACTGGTCCATGGCTCTGTCTAGACCATTTTGAGCAGCACGGAGGTACGCGTCTCCAGAATTGAAGGCATCAAATGCCTCTGGTGAGAAACAAGCGTCAGGGAGTATGGCCCGACGATGCCTATGATTCATGGCGCTCTCCACTTCTGAATTTGTAGCGGACAGTCTATCTGCATCCTCTGTAGGAGGAGTATCTGGCGTCCGCCCCATGTCGGCTTCCGCCTCTATGTCCGGCCCTGGAGCCCGACTGGTGGAAGCGTGATCGGCAGCCTCTCCGGACATATTCTGGCGAGCGTTTTTTCTATTAAAGAAACATGGACGTCATTACATTTTGAGAAAGACGACAACCACGGAGCGGGGTGTTTTGTCATACCTCTGCGACAGCGTCTCCGTCCTGACCGCCTTCCTTTTTGGCCTACCCGGCCTCGGTGCCTCTTGTTGGCAAGTTGCTTCGGGTTCGGCACGGCGTCCCGAATGCCTTCCCTGTAAAACACCATATGTATATGGTAGGTGAAGTGCCTAAAAGGGGATCCTAGTTTTTGGAGTTGGGATTTTGGTTTTTCTTACGTGCGACGCAGGGAGCAGTCCGGGATAGTCGGCCGTAATGGCCACCATGGCGTCATCACAGCTCAATTGATAGAACTACCTGTCTATCAGCTCCACGAATATGTCCGGATCTTCTTCGACTCCGGGACTGAGGGCTCGGTCAGGGACCTCTGGTTGTGGAGATGGGCTGTTGACCTCCCTCACAGCTTTTCGCAGTTCCTTCCATAAAATGGCAAGGTGAGTACCTACGACAAAGAATGCGGGAAGAATGGGAGTAAGGAGATATGACTCACCCAGCTTGGAGGGTTGTACATGGAGAATCCATCCCGTGGCTTGATGCGGATGAACTCCTCTTCCTCTCCCTTGAACAACTCAGACAGAATTTTTGCTAAAGCAGCAGCGGAGTCCGGTCCCTTACGCCCGCAACGGGTGGAATCATCTTCCCCTTTAAAACACCACAGGGGGTGCCCTCGATATTGAAGTGGCTGCACTCCCCGCATTATGCATATTGACATAACCTCGATTACTGTCAATCCTGATCGAGCCAGCACTTTAATCCGGTTCATCAAGTAAAGGACTTCTCCGTTGTCTTCCTCCTGGGGGCTCCATGGGCGCCAGCTTCAGCGTTTCTTCAGAGGAGCATTGTTGAACTCAGGAAGACCCCGCCGAACAGGGTCCGAAAGGGGGATGTCCTCCATATAAAACCATTCCGAAGGCCAGTCTTCGGACGTCTTCTTCGGAGTACCAGACAGGTATCTGGTTTCGGTGATGCGCCATATTTTGGCTCCGCCCACTTGATAAAGTGACCCCTTCTGTGTGTGGGGGACGAGGCAAAATAACATTTTCCATAGCTCGAAATGAGCCTCGCAGCCTAGGAATAACTCACAAAGGGCAACGTAGCCGGCGATGTGTAATATGGAAGCAGGGGTGAAATTATGCAGTTGGAGACCGTAAAACTCCAAGAGCCCGTGGAGGAACGGATGAATTGGAAATCCGAGTCCCCTTAATAAGTAAGGAACAAGGCACACCCGCTCCCTCGTAGAGGGGCTGGGGAAGCTCTCTGCTTGCTCCTCGCCATTGTAGTTGGCGAGCCTGGCTCGGACGGGAACCATATACGCTGGAGGGAGAAATCCCTGAGTCTGCAGTTTGACTAATCGACTGTGTGGGACAGAACACCTCTCCCAATCACCGGGCTTAGGGCTACGGGGGCGAGAGGAGGAGCTGCGGTGGTCGGACATGTTGGAGTGGATTTTTCCGAAGCGCCCTCTGATGGATTCTCGCTATGGGAGGATGGTATGGATTGGATCTAAGAATGCCATCCCTTTAATAGACAATTTATTTATCTGGCTAGGGGGGGCGAATGTAAAAACACCCTGGCTCCTCGTATTCATTCGACGCGTGGAAGATAGCCCTTACTGGGCGCAGAAGCCAAGAAGTCCAACATTTATGGGGCCGTACACTACTTGACAAACATTCAAAATTTGGAGAAGAACCCGCCTTGCAATGCCGAAGACAATACTGTGTGTCGGACTTGACGTCATTGAAGCCTGGTTCGGGGGCTACTGAGGGAGTCCTAGATTAGGGGGTCTCCGGACAGCCGGACTATATCCTTTGGCCGGACTGTTGGACTATGAAGATACAAGATTGAAGACTTCGTATCGTGGCCGGATGGGACTCTACTTGGCGTGGAAGGCAAGCTAGGCAATACGGATATGTATATCTCTTCCTTTGTAACCGACCTTGTGTAACCCTAGCCCCTCCGGTGTCTATATAAACCGGAGGGTTTTAGTCCGTAGGACAAGATACAATCATACCATAGGCTAGCTGCTAGGGTTTAGCCTCTCTGATCTCGTGGTAGATCAACTCTTGTAATACTCATATCTTGACAATCAAGCAGGATGTAGGGTTTTACCTCCATCAAGAGGGCCCGAACCTGGGTAAACATCGTGTCCCCTGCCTCCTGTTATCATCTGCCTTAGACGCACAGTTCGGGACCCCCTACCCGAGATCCGCCGGTTTTGACACCGACAACCAGAGTGTTGTGTCCTCTGCTCAAGTTAATTTTGCCTTATCAAGTCTTGCATCTTCTTTTCAACCGGAGTGCTGCCCGAATTTGTTTTTCCTTGTTCCTCTTTCCTGACGGAGAGTTGTCAACTTCAATCATCTCTGTTGTATTCTTTTCTCTAAATGGTTTAACCTTTCAAGGTTCTTTCGTTTCACTCGTTTTTCAAAGAAGCAACTTAGTTTTACCTCTTCTCTTCGTCTTTCGTTTCCTCTGGTGCCATCCTAGATCTCGGGACGAGATCCTCTCGTAGTGATGGAGTGTTGTAACGCCCCGGTTGCAACTTTCCATATTTGTAACTCCGACTTTTACCCTTTCTGGAGTTGCGATATGAGATTCCCTTCGTGGTTGGGTTTTGTCTTCGTTTTGCATTTTGTTCATGTCATGCATTTCATATCATGTCATCATGTGCATCGCATTTGCATACGGGTTCGTCCCATGCGTCCGAGCTTTTTCCCCGTTGTCCGTATTGCAATCCGACACTCCTACTTGCACCTGCGTCCCCCTTTTGTCTCATTTCGTGTGCAGGTGTTAAACGTTCTCGGAATGGACCAAGATTTGCCAAGCGGCCTTGGTACACCACCGGTAGACCGCCTATCAAATTTCGTGTCATTTGGAGTCTGTTTGATACTCCAACGGTTAACTGGGGAACCGTAAAGGCCTCATGTGTGTTGCAGCCCAACACCCCTCCAAAACGGCCCAATAACCCTTCCGAACCACTTCCATGTCCTCCGTCGTCAGATCACGATCGCGTGGTCAAAAACTACACCTCATTTGGACATTCCTAACTCCCTCTACCTATAAATTCGTCTTCCCCGTCCAAATCTGAGGCAAACTCCAACCCTAACCCTAAACGCCTCGAAATCTGCGCCTCCACAGTGCCACCGCCGCCTCCCGCCGCACAAGCCCGCAAGACCCATCCGCGGCCCGCCCGAGCCCATCTAGAGCTCGGGTCAACCCGCCTGCCTCACCGTCCGCCGCCGTCCTCCACCCGCCGGACCTCGCCGCCACTCAGATCTGTGCGCCGCCCGCGCCCTTGCGATGCCACCCGCACGCCGACCGCCGCCTCGCGTGCTCCACCTCGCCGTCGTTCCGGTCGTCGTCTTCTCCCAGATCCGGCGAGAGCTGACCACCACGCCCCGGATCCGCCGCCCCTGCGCCGTTACCGCGATCCCTCGTCGTCGGCGCGCCCGCCCCGGCTAGAGGATGCCACGCCGCCGCCCTGGTCCATCCTTTGCTTCGTGCTAGAGGAGCACGACAGGGCTCCCACTCGCCTGCGTGCATGGGCCTCGTGGGCCCTGCACGGCCCTGCTGAGCCGGCCCATCTCCTCCATCCGACATGCTCCCTCCTCTGCCTTCTGGGCCAAGCCCATGGTGAGAGCCCACTAAATCCCGCCCGAGCGTCTTTTAGCTTACCCGCGCTCATTCTGTTTTTTACTAAGTCCTGAGTTTCCAGTATTTTTAGGCCATGTTCATCGCATCACATATTGAGGATTTGTCATTTTTGTCACATTTGTTGTGTGCATCATATGGGCATGAGCTATACATGTGATTTGATCTATGCCATGGCATCTTTACAGGGGTGTATGCCATGTATTTTGGTGATCTTTGTGGTGACTAGCACAAGTATGCAAAGTAGCCTTCGTGATAGTGCTGATTTCGAGGACTTGGGATTCTACTAAGTCATTTGCCTGCTGTTATTTTGATGCCATGTAACCATGTTGCTACAGTGAGATACATGCTTTATTTGAGTTGCTTCAGTAAGGATGATTTGGACATATGGTTATCCTCTATCCATTCATGCCCCTGTTTGCAATTATGGAGTTCCCTAGCATGTATCAATCTTGCTCTACTTTTGCTATAAAATATTCCTGGCAGATTGTTTACATGTTAATCAATTTTGCCATGGTTGTTGTAGTTGATCCATGCATGCTATGAACTTGCTCTTGTCTTGGTTAGCTTCATGAACATGTCTTATTACTAATGCTATGCTCTTTTTGTCATGCAATACTTTGTGATGAGTGATTTGAGCTTGCAAAGATGCCTTCATAATTCTGTTTATGCCATGCTCAGTTATTTCTGCTAAGTCTGAATCTGTTATTAAAACTTGCTACGTTTACATGGGTGCCATCATATCTTATGTTCCTTTTTGGCTCTTGGTCGGTAAGGGAATTTTGTTCTATGATTTGAGTAGATTCATGCCATGCTTTCTTTGCTATGACATGCTCCTGTAGCATGTTGATAGCTTGCTCTAAACATTGCTTCCTGATGTTAATTCCTGGCATGTTGTATTTTCACTAAGTCTGTGAAGCTGATATCTTTTGCACTTTTTCCATGCTTGTTTGAGCCTACTCTTGTGTGATTTAGCCGTAGCTCAGTGTTCATGTTTTGTCAAGAATCTTGATTACATAACTTCCACATGCTTTGTTGCTATGTTGGAGTGCAGTAGCTTAGTTTCTTGTTGCATTCTAGTTGGCATCATGATGTAATCGCAGGATTGTGCCATTCTTGTTTTGCTTGCCATTCGCAAACCGTGCATCCGATTCCGGTGATCTTTATATCGATTTCGACCAAAATCATCTCATCTCTCCAGTGGCACACTTGGTTTGCTAAGTTGATGCCTTGTTCTTTCTTTCCCTTCCGAAGCACGCATATGCATTGCATATCACATCCCGCATATCATGCCCTGTTTTGCATCATGTTACTTGTGCATTGCATCGTATTTGATTGTTGGTCCTTTGCTTGTGTTCTTGCCTTGGGTAGAGCCGGGAGACGAGTACGTGATCGAGGAACCTGTTGAGTACATTTTCAAGGATCAAGCTTTCGTCAACTCTGAGAACTTTGCAGGCAAGATACCATACCCTCGAAATCACTTCTATCTTTGCTTGCTAGTTGCTCGCTCTTTTGCTATGCTGCGATACCTACCACTTACTATATCATGACTCCCATATTGCCATGTCAAGCCTCTAACCCACCTTTCCTAGCAAACAGTTTCTTGGCTATGTTATCGCTTTGCTTAGCCCCTCTTATAGCGTTGCTAGTTGCAGGTGAAGATGAAGTTTGCTCCATGTTTGGAACATGGATATTTGTTGGGATATCATTATTATATCTTGTTTACTTTAATGCATCTATATACTTGGTAAAGGGTGGAAGGCTCGGCCTCATGCCTAGTGTTTTGTTCCACTCTTGCCGCCCTAGTTTCCGCCATACCGGTGTTATGTTCCTTGATTTTGAGTTCCTTAAGCGGTTGGGTGTTATGGGAACCCCTTGACAGTTTGCTTTGAATAAAACTCCTCCAGCAAGGCCCAACCTTGGTTTTACTTTTGCCTAACTCCTCCAGCATGTATAAGTCATGATGAAAGCAATAGCAATAAAACTAAATGATCATTTATGCTAACCTAAAGGATGGGTCATGTCCATCACATCATTCTCTAATGATGTGATCCCGTTCATCAAATGACAACACATGACTATGGTTAGGAAACTTAACCATCTTTGATTAACGAGCTAGTCAAGTAGAGGCATACTAGGGACACTCTGTTTGTCTATGTATTCACACATGTACTAAGTTTTCGGTTAATCCAATTCTAGCATGAATAATAAACATTTATCATGATATGAGGAAATATAAATAACAACTTTATTATTGCCTCTAGGGTATATTTCCTTCAGCCTCCCACTTGCACTAGAGTCAATAATCTAGTTCACATCGCCATGTGATTTAACACCAACAGTTCACATCGTCATGTGATTTAACACTCGATAGTTCACATCACTATGTGACCAATACCCAAAGGGTTTACTAGCGTAAATAATCTAGTTCACGTCGCCATGTGATTAACACTCAAAGAGTACTAAGGTGTGATCATGGTTTGCTTGTGAGAGAAGTTTAGTCAATGGGTATGCCACATTCAGATCCGTATGTATTTTGCAAATTTCTATGTCTACAATGCTCTGCACGAAGCTACTCTAGCTAATTGCTCCCAATTTCAATATGTATCTAGATCGAGACTTAGAGTCATCCAGATTGGTGTCAAAGCTTGCATCGACGTAACTCTTTACGACGAACTCTTTGTCACCTGCATAACTGAGAAACATTTCCTTATTCCACTATGGATAATTTTGACCGCTGTCCAGTGATCCACTATGGGTCACTATTGTACCCTCTTGCCAAACTCATGGTGATGTACATAATAGGTCTAGTACACAACATAGCATAATTTATAGAACCTATGACTGAGGTATAGGGAACGACTTTTCATTTTCTTTCTATTTTCTGCCGTGGTCGGGTTTTGAGTGTTTACTCAACTTCATACCTTGCAACAGAGGCAAGAACTCCTTCTTTGATTTTTCCATTTTGAACTACTTCAAAAACTACTTGTCAAGGTATGTACTCATTGAAAAAATTTATCAAGCATCTTGATCTATCTCTATAGATCTTGATGCTCAATATGTAAGCAGCTTCACCGAGATCTTTATTTGAAAAACTCCTTTCAAATACTCCTTTATGCTTTCTAGAAAATTCTACATTATTTCCGATCAACAATGTGTCATTCACTTATACTTATCAGAAAGGCTATAGTGCTCCCACTCACTTTCTTGTAAATACAGGCTTCACCGCAAGTCTGTATAAAACTATATGCTTTGATCAACTTATCAAAGCATAAATTCCAACTCCAAGATGCTTGCACGAGGCCATAGATGGATCGCTGGAGCTTGCACATTTAGTTAGCACCTTTAGGAGTGACAAAACCTTATGGCTGCATCATATACAATTCTTCTTTAAGATATCCATTAAAGAATGTAGTTTTGACATCGATTTGCCAAATTTCATAAAATGTGGCAATTGCTAACATGATTCGGACAGACTTTAAGCATCAATACAAGTGAGAAAATCTCATCATAGTCAACATCTTGAACTTGTAAAAACCCTTTTAAACAAGTCGATCTTTGTATATAGTAACACTACTATCAGTGTCTGTCTTCCTCTTCAAGATCCATTTATTCTCAATGGCTCACTGATCATCGGGCAAGTCAATCAAAGTCCATACTTTGTTCTCATACATGAATTCCATCTCAGATTTCATGGCCTCAAGCCATTTTGCGGAATCTGGGCTCATTATCGCTTCCTCATAGTTCGTAGGTTCGTCATGGTCTAGTAACATGGCTTCCAGAACAGGATTACCATACCACTCTGGTGCGTAACGTACTCTGGTTGACGTACAAGGTTCGGTAGTAACTTGATCTGAAGTTTCATGATCATCATCATTAACTTCCTCACTAATTGGTGTAGGCATCACTGGAACTGATTTTTGTGATGAACATTTTCCAATTTGGGAGAAGGTACAACTACCTCATCAAGTTCTACTTTCCTCGCACTCACTTCTTTTGAGAGAAACTCCTTCTCTAGAAAGGATCCATTCTTAGCAACAGATAACTTGCCTTCGGATCTGTGATAGAAGGTGTACCCAACAGTTTTCTTTGGGTATCCTATGAAGACGCATTTCTCCGATTTGGGTTCGAGCTTATCAGGTTGAAACTTTTTCACATAAGCATCGCAACCCCAAACTTTAGGAAACGACTGCTTAGGTTTCTTGCCAAACCACAATTCATATGGTGTCGTCTCAACGGATTTAGATGGTGCCCTATTTAACGTGAATGCAGCTGTCTCTAATGCATAACCCTAAAACAATAGTGGTAAATCGGTAAGCGACATCATAGATCGCACCATATCTAATAAAGTACGGGTCCGATGTTCGGACACACCATTACGTTGTGGTGTTCCTGGTGGCGTGAGTTGTGAAACTATTCCACATTGTTTTAAATGAAGGCCAAACTCATAACTCAAATATTCGCCTCCACGATCAGATCGTAGAAACTTTATTTTCTTGTTACGATGATTCTCAACTTCACTTTGAAATTCTTTGAACTTTTCAAATTTTCAGACTTGTGTTATATTAAGTAGATATACCCATATCTGGTCAAATCATCTGTGAAGGTCAGAAAATAATGATACCCGCCGTGAGCCTCAACACTCATTGGACTGTATACATCAGTATGTATTATTTCCAATAAGTCAGTGGCTCGCTCCATTGTTCTAGAGAACAAAGTCTTGTCTTGCCCATGATGCATGGTTCGCAAGCATCAAATAATTCATAATCAAGTGATTCCAAAAATCCATCCGCAAGGAATCTCTTCATGCACTTTACACCAATATGACCTCAATGGTAGTGCCACTAGTATGTTGCACTATCATTATCAACTTTGCATATTTTGGAGTCAATATATTGAATATGTGTATCAGTAGAATTGAGATTCAATAAACCATTCACCTTGGGTGTATGACCACGGAAGGTTTTATTCATGTAAACAGAAGAACAATTATTCTTTGACTTAAATGAATAATCATATTGCAATAAACATGATCCAATCATATTATGCTCAACGCAAACACCAAATAACATTTATTTTAGGTTCAACACTAATCCCGAAGGTAAAGGGAGTGTGCGACGGTGATCTTATAAACCTTGGGATCACTTCCAACACACATCGTCACCTCACCCTCAACTAGTCTATGTTCATTTTGTAACTCCTGTTTCGAGTTACTAATCATAGCAACTGAACCAGTATCAAATACCCAGGGGCTACTATGAACACTAGTAAAGTACACATCAATAACATGTATATCATATATACTTTTGTTCACTCTGCCATCCTTCTTATCCTCCAAGTATTTAGGGAAGTTCCGCTTCCAGTGACCATTTCCTTTTCAGTAGAAGCACTCAGTTTCAGGCTTGGGTCTAGCTTTGGGCTTCTTCATGGGAGTGGCAACTTGCTAGCCATTCTTCTTGAAGTTCCCTTTCTTTCCCTTGCCCTTTTACTTGAAAGTAGTGGTCTTGTAAACTATCAACATTTGATGCTTTTCTTGATTTCTACCTTCGCCGATTTCAGCATCACAAAGAGCTCGGGAATCGTTTTCGTCATCCCTTGCATATTTTAGTTCATCACGAAGTTCCAGAACTTGGTGATAGTGACTAGAGAACTCTGTCAATCACTATCTTATCTGGAATATTCACTCCCACTTGATTCAAGCGATAGTAGTACTCAGATATTCTGAGCACATGCTCACTGGTTGGGCTATTATCCTCCATCTTGTAGGCAAAATACTTGTCAGAGGTCTCATACCTCTCGACTCAGGCATGAGTCTGAAATACCAATTTCAGCTCTTGGAACATCTTATATGCTCTGTGGCATTCAAAACATTTTTGAAGTCCCGGTTCTAAGCCGTAAAGCATGTTGCACTAAACTATCAAGTAGTCATCATACCGAGCTTGCCAAACATTCATAACATCTGCATCTGCTCCTGCAATAGGTCCGTCACCTAGCAGTGCATCAAGGACATAATTCTTTTGTGCAGCAATGAGGATAGTCCTCAGATCACGGACCCAGTCCACATCATTGCTACTATCATCTTTCAACTTATTTTTCTCTAGGAACATATCAAAAATAAACGGGGAGCTACATCGCAAGCTATTGATCTACAACATAATTTGCAAATACTATCAGGACTAAGTTCATGATAAGTTAAAGTTCAATTAATCATATTACTTAAGAACTCCCACCTAGATAGACATTCCTCTAGTCATCTAAATGATCACGTGATCCATATCAACTAAACCATGTCCGATCATCATGTGAGATGGAGTAGTTTTCAATGGTGAACATCACTATGTTGATCATATCTACTATATGATTCACGTTTGACCTTTCGGTCTCAGTGTTCCGAGGCCATATCTGCATATGCTAGGCTCGTCAAGTTTAACCCGAGTATTCTGCGTGTGCAAAACTGGCTTGCACCCGTTGTATGTGATTGTAGAGCTTATCACACCCGATCATCACGTGGTGTCTCGGCATGACGAACTGTAGCAACGGTGCATACTCAGGGAGAACACTTATACCTTGAAATTTAGTGAGGGATCATCTTATAATGCTACCGCCGTACTAAGAAAAATAAGATGCATAAAGGATAAACATCACATGCAATCAAAATATGTGACATGATATGGCCATCATCATCTTGTGCCTTTGATCTCCATCTCCAAAACACCGTCCTAATCTCCATCGTCACCGGCATGACACCATGGTCTCCATCATCTTGATCTCTATCAACGTGTCGTCACATGGTTGTCTCGCCAACAATTGCCTTTGCAACTATTGCTATCGCATAGCGATAAAGTAAAGCAATGATATGGCGCTTGCATCTTATGCAATAAAGAGACAACCATAAGGCTCCTCCCAGTTGCCGATAAGTTCAACATAATATGATCATCTCATACAACAATTTATATCTCATCACGTCTTGACCAAATCACATCACAACATGCCCTGCAAAAACAAGTTAGACGTCATCTACTTTGTTGTTGCTAGTTTTACGTGGCTGCTACGGGATTCTAGCAAGAACCATTCTTACCTACGCATCAAAACCACAATGATTTTTTGTCAAGTGTGCAGTTTTAACCTTCAACAAGGATCAGTCGTAGTCAAACTTGATTCAACAAAGTTGGAGAAACAGACACCCGCCAGCCAACTATGTGCGAAGCACGTTGGTAGAACCAGTCTCATGAACGCGGTCATGTAATGTCGGTCCGGGCTGCTTCATCCAACAATACCGTCGAATCAAAGTAAGATGTTGGTGGTAAGCAGTATGACTATTATCGCCCATAACTCTTTGTGTTCTACTCGTGCATATATCATCTATGAATAGACCTGGCTCTGATACCACTGTTAGGGAACACACTATTTCAAAATGTTTACCTATGATCATGAAAGATATATCTAGAAGATGCATAGCAACGAGAGGGGAGAGTGTGTCTACGTACCCTCGTAGACCGAAAGCGGAAGCGTTTAGTAAAACGGTTGATGTAGTCGAACGTCTTCGCAATCCAACCAATCCAAGTACCGAATGCACGACACCTCCGCGATCTGCACACGTTCAGTTTTGACGTCCCTTGAACTCTTGATACAGTTGAGGCCGACAGAGAGTTTCGTCAGCACGACGGCGTGGTGATGGTGATGATGATGTTACCGGCGCAGGGCTTCGCCTAAGCACTACGACGATATGACCGAGGTGTTAACTATGGAGGGGGCGCCGGACACGGCTAGGAACAATTGATGTGTGTTCTAGGGGTTCCCTCCCCACGTATATAAAGGAGGGAGAGGGAGGGAGGCAGCCTAGGGCGCGCCCAAGTAGGAGGAATCCTACTTGGTCCCCTAATCCAATTCGGCCCCCCTTACCATATTTGGACAAGGGGGAAAGGAAGGAGGGGGAGGGGAAGGAAATAGGAGTCCCACTTCATACTTTCTTTTCCTTTTCCTCCTCTCCTTTTACTTTCTCCCCACGTGACTGGCCCTATAGGGGGGGCACCAGCCCCTTGTGGGCTGGTGTGTTCCCTTACTTGGCCCATTAAGCCCATATCTTTGCCGGGGTTTGCCTGGAACCCCTTCCGGTGACCCGGTATCACCCGGAACACTTCCAGTGTCCGAATATAGCCTTCCAATATATGAATCTTTACCTCTCGGCCATTTCGACACTCATCGTCATGTCCGTCATCTCATTCGGGACTCCGAACAAACTTAGGTACATCAAATCACATAACTCATAATACAAATCGTCATCGAACGTTAAGCGTGTGGACCCTATGGGTTCGAGAACTATGTAGACATGACCGAGACATATCTCCAGTCAATAACCAATAGCGGAACCTGGATGCTCATATTGGCTCCTACATATTCTACGAAGATCTTTATCGGTCAAACCACATAAAAACATATGTTTTTCCCTTTGTCATCGGTATGTTAATTGCCCGAGATTCGATCATCGATATCATCATACCTAGTTCAATCTCGTTACCGGCAAGTCTCTTTACTCGTTCCGTAATGCATCATCCCGCAACTAAATCATTAGTCACATTGCTTGCAAGGCTTATAGTGATGAGCATTACCGAGAGGGCCCGGAGATACCTCTCTGATACACGGAGTGACAAATCCTAATCTCGATATATGCCAACTCAACAAACACCATCGGAGACACCTGTAGAGCATCTTTATAATCACCAGTTACGTTGTGACGTTTGATAGCACACAAGGTGTTCCTCCGGTATTCGGGAGTTGTATAATCTCATTGTCAAAGGAACATGTATAAGTCATGATGAAAGCAATAGCAATAAAACTAAACGATCATTTCTGCTAAGCTAACGGATGGTTCATGTCCATCACAACATTCTCTAATGATGTGATCCCGTTCATCCAATGACAACACATGTCTATGGTTAGGAAACTTAACCATCTTTGATTAACGAGCTAGTCAAGTAGAGGCATACTAGGGACACTCTATTTGTCTATGTATTCACACATGTACTAAGTTTCCGGTTAATACAATTCTAGCATGAATAATAAACATTTATCACGATATAAGGAAATATAAATAACAAGTTTATTATTGCCTCTGGGGCATATTTCCTTCACTCCATCTCCAAAGCACCGTCATGATCACCATCATCACCGGCTTGACACCTTGATCTCAATCGTAGCATCGTTGTCGTCTCGCCAACTATTGCTTCTACGACTATCGCTACCGCTTAGTGATAAAGTAAAGCAATTACATGGCGATTGCATTTCATATAATAAAGCGACAACCGTATGGCTCCTGTTAGTTGCCGATAAATTAATTACAAAACAGGATCATCTCATTCAACAATTTATATAACCACATCTTGACCATATCACATCACAACATGCCCTGCAAAAACAAGTTAGACGACCTCTACTTTGTTGTTGCAAGTTTTACGTGGCTGCTACGGTCTTAGCAAGAACCGTTCTTACCTAAGCATCAAAAACCACAAGGATTTTTTGTCAAGTGTGCTATTTTAACATTCAACAAGGAACGGGCGTAGTCATACTCGACTCAACTAAAGCTGGAGAAACAGACACCCACTAGCCAGTTGTGTGCGAAGCACGTCGGTAGAACAAGTCTCATGAACGCGGTCATGTAATGTCGGTCTAGGCCGCTTCATCCAACAATACCGCCGAATCAAAGTATGACATGCTGGTAAGCAGTATGACTATTATCGCCCACAACTCTTTGTGTTCTACTCATGCATATAACATCTACGCATAGACCTGGCTCAGATGCCACTGTTGGGGAACGCAGTATTTCAAAAAAATCCTACGATCACGCAAGATCTATCTAGGAGATTCATAGCGACGACATGGGAAAGTGTCTCTACTCGTAGACCAAAAGCGGAAGCGTTAAGTAACACGGTTGATGTAGTCGAACGTCTTCACGATCCAACCAATCAAGTACCGGACACACGGCACCTCCACGATCTGCACACTTTCAACTCGGTGACGTCCCTCGTACTCTTGATCCAGCTGAGGCCGAGGGTGAGTTCTGTCAGCACGACGACGTGTTGATGGTGATGATGAACTTACCGACGTAGGGCTTCGCCTAAGCACTACGACAATATGGCCGAGGTGGAAAACTATGGAGGGGGCACCGCACACGGTTAAAGAACAACTTGTGTGTCTATGAGGTGCCCCCTCCCCCGTATATAAAGGAGAGAGGAGGGGAGGGCTGGCCGGCCCCTAGGGCGCGCCCCAAGAGGGGAATCCTACTCCTAGTAGGAGTAGGTTCCCCCTTTTCCAAGTCCAACTAGGAGAAGAAGGAATGAGACGGAGAGGGAGAGGGAAAGAGGGGTCGCGCCCCCTCCCCTTGTCCTATTCGGACTCCCCTTGGGGGCGACTCCTCCTGGTTGCGGCCCTCTCTCTCCCCTAAGGCCCACTAAGGCCCATAACTTCCGGGGAGGGGGTCCGGTAACCCTCCAGCACTCCGGTTTTATCCGAAACTATCCGGAAAACTTTCGGTGTCCGAATAACATGGTCCAATATATCAATATTTATGTCTCGACCATTTTGAGACTCCTCGTCATGTCCGTGATCACATCCGGAACTCCGAACAACCTTTGTTACATCAAATCACATAACTCACAACACATATCGCCATCGAACATTAAGCGTGCGGACCCTACGGGTTCGAGAACTATGTAGACATGACCGAGACACATCTCCGGTCAATAAATAATACCGGAACCTGGATTCTCATGTTAGTTCCTACATATTCTACGAAGATCTTTATTGGTCAAACCGCATAACAACATATGTTGTTCCCTTTGTCATCGGTATGTTACTTGCCCGAGATTCGATCGTCCGTATCATCATACCTAGTTCAATCTCGTCACCGACAAGTCTCTTTACTCATTCTGTAATGCATCATCCCGCAACTAACTCATTAGTCACATTGCTTGCAAGGATTATAGTGATGTGCATTACCGAGAGGGCCCATAGATACCCCTCCGACAATCGGAGTGACAAATCCTAACCTCGATCTATGCCAACTCAACAAACACCATTGGAGACACCTGTAGAGCCTCTTTATAATCACCCAGTTATGTTGTGACGTTTGATAGCACACTAAGTGTTCCTCCGGTATTCGGGAGTTGCATAACCTCATAGTCATAAGAACATGTATAGGTCATGAAGAAAGCAATAGCAATAAACTAAACGATCATAGTGCTAAGCTAACAGATGGGTCTACTCCATCACATCATTCTCTAATGATGTGATCCCATTCATCAAATGACAACACATGTCCATGGATAGGAAACTTAACCATCTTTGATTAATGAGCTAGTCAAGTAGAGGCATACTAGGGACACTCTGTTTGTCTATGTATTCACACATGTACTAAGTTTCCGGTTAATACAATTCTAGCATGAATAATAAACATTTATCATGATATAAGGAAATATAAATAACAACTTTATTATTGACTCTAGGGTATATTTCCTTCAATTGGTACATGGACACCGGGGCTACGGCTCACATGTTTGCTCATCCTGGTAATCTTGCCTCCTTCACTCTCGTCACCACCGACCACCGCATCATTGTCAGCGATGGTTCACTCCCTATCACACATGTCGGGCACACTTCTTTTCCTTCTAATTCCATGCCTATTACTTTTTCTAACATACTTGTGTCACCTCATCTTATTAAGAACCTTGTTTCAGTTTGTTGTTTAACTCGTGAAAATCCTGTTACTATTGAATTTGACGAGCTTGGTTTTTGTGTCAAGGACGCTCGAACGAGGATTGTACTTCTGTTGGGGAACGCGGTACTTCAAAAAAATTCCTACGATCACGCAAGATCTATCTAGGGATGCATAGCAATGAGAGGGGAGAGTATGTCTACGTACCCTTGTAGACTGAAAGCGGAAGCATTAAGAAACGCGGTTGATGTAGTCGAACGTCTTCACGATCCAACTGATCAAGTATCGAACGCACGACACCTCCGCGATCTGCACACGTTCAGCTCGATGAGGCTCCTCGTACTCTTGATCCAGTTGAGACCGAGGGAGAGTTTCGTCAGCACGACGGTGTGTTGATGGTGATGATGAAGTTATTGGTGTAGGGCTTCGCCTAAGCACTACGACGATATGACCGAGGTGTGTATCTGTGTAGGGGGGCACCGCACACGGCTAAAACAATTGTCAACTTGTGTGTCTATGGGGTTCCCCCTCCCCTGTATATAAAGGAGGGGAGGAGGGGGCCGGCCGACCCTCATGGTGCGCCCCCAAGGGGGGATTCCTACTCCCATTAGGAGTAGGTTTCCCCCCTTTCCTAGTCCTAATAGGAGGGGGAAGGAAGGGGGAGAGGAGAAGAAGAAAAGGGGGTGGCCCCCCCTCCCAATTTGGATTGGGCTTGGGGGGGCGCACCCCCACCTCTTGGACACCTCGTCTCTCTTTCACTAAAGCCCATGTAGGCCCATTAAGCCCCCGGGGGGTTCCGGTAACCCCCCGGTACCCCAATATATGCCCGAACTCATCCGAAACCATTTCGGTGTCCAAACATAACCTTCCAATATATCAATCTTCATGTCTCAACCATTTCGAGACTCCTCATCATGTCCCTGATCACATCCGGGACTCCGAACTACCTTCGGTACATCAAAACACATAAACTCATAATACCGATCGTCATTGAACGTTAAGCGTGCGGACCCTACGGGTTCGAGAACTATGTAGACATGACCGAGACACATCTCCGGTAAATAACCAATAGCTGAACCTGGATTCTCATGTTGGCTCCCACATATTCTATGAAGATCTTTATCGGTCAAATCGTATAACAACATACATTGTTCCCTTTATCATATGTATGTTACTTTCCCGAGATTCGATCGTCGGTATCATCATACCTAGTTCAATCTCGTTACCGGCAAGTCTCTTTACTCGTTCCGTAATGAAACATCCCACAACTAACTGATTAGTCACATTGCTTGCAAGGCTTATGGTGATGTGCATTACCGAGAGGGCCCAGAGATACCTCTCCGACAATCGGAGTGACAAATCCTAATCTCAACCTATGCCAACTCAACAAACACCATCGGAGACACCTGTAGAGCATCTTTATAATCACCCAGTTATGTTGTGACGTTTGATAGCACACTAAGTGTTCCTCCGGTATTCGGGAGTTGCATAATCTCATAGTCATAGGAACATGTATAGGTCATGAAGAAAGCAATAGCAATAAACTAAACGATCATAGTGCTAAGCTAATGGATGGGTCTACTCCATCACATCATTCTCTAATGATGTGATCCCATTCATCAAATGACAACACATGTCCATGGATAGGAAACTTAACCATCTTTGATTAACGAGCTAGTCAAGTAGAAGGTATGCTAGTGACACTATGTTTGCCTATGTATTCACACATGTACTAAGTTTCCGGTTAATACAATTCTAGCATGAATAATAAAAATTTATCATGATATAAGGAAATATAAATAACAACTTTATTATTGCCTCTACGACATATTTCCTTCAACTTCACCGATGTGATAGTCTCGATGAGCTCTATCGAGTGCATCCGCCGTCCACTGATATGTCTCCAACGTATCTACTTTTCCAAACACTTTTGCCCTTGTTTTGGACTCTAACATGCATGATTTTAATGGAACTAACCAAGACTGACGTTGTTTTCAGCAGAATTACCATGGTGTTATTTATGTGCAGGAGCAAACGTTCTCGGAATGACCTGAAACTTCACGGAGCAACTTTTCAGAAAATATGAAAAATACCTGCAAAAGATGAAGGCCGGGGGGCCCACCACCTCTCCACGAGGGTGGGGGCGTGCCCCCTACGTCGTGGGCCCCCTATTACCTCTCCAACTCCAACTCCAACTCCATATATTGTGCTTCGGGGAGAAAAAAATAAGAGAGAAGAAATCATCGCGTTTTACGATACGAAGCCGCCGCCAAGCCCTAAAACCTCTCGGGAGGGCTAATCTGGAGTCCATTCAGGGCTCCGGAGAGGGGAATCCGTCGACATCGTCATCATCAACCATCCTCCATCACCAATTTCATGATGCTCACCGCCGTGCATGAGTAATTCCATCGTAGGCTTGCTGGACAGTGATGGGTTGGATGGGATCTATCATGTAATCGAGTGAGTTTTGTTAGGGTTTGATCCCTAGTGTCCATTATGTTCTGAGATTGATGTTGCTATGACTTTGCTATGCTTAATGCTTGTCACTAGGGCCCGAGTGCCATGATTTCAGATCTGAACCTATTATGTTTTCATCAATATATGAGTGTTCTTGATCCTATATTGCAAGTCTATAGTCACCTATTATGTGTTATGATCCGTTAACCCCGAAGTGACAATAATCGGGATACTTACCAGTGATGACCTTAGTTTGAGGAGTTCATGTATTCACTATGTGTTAATGCTTTGTTCCGGTTCTCTATTAAAAGGAGGCCTTAATATCCCTTAGTTTCCATAAGGACCCTGCTGCCACGGGAGGATAGGACAAAAGATGTCATGCAAGTTCTTTTCCATAAGCATGTATGACTATATTCGGAATACATGCCTACATTATATTGACGAACTGGGGCTAGTTCTGTGTCACCCTAGGTTATGACTGTTACATGATGAACCGCATCCAGCATAATTCTCCATCACCGATCCATTGCCTACGAACTTTCCACATATTGTTCTTCGCTTATTTACTTTCCCGTTGCTATTGCTATCATCACTACAAAATACCAAAAACATTGCTTTTCCTACCGTTACCTTTTGTTACCGTTACCACTACTATCATATTACTTTGCTACTAAGTACTTTGCTACAGATATTAAGTTTCCAGGTGTGGTTGAATTGACAACTCAGCTGCTAATACTTGAGAATATTCTTTGGCTCCCCTTGTGTCGAATCAATAAATTTGGGTTGAATACTTTACCCTCGAAAACTGTATCGATCCCCTATACTTGTGGGTTATCAAGACTATTTTCTGGCACCGTTGCCGGGGAGCATAGCTCTACTCTTTGAGTCACTTGGGATATATATCTGCTTATCATTATGTAGAACTTGAAAGATCCAAGAACTAAGATTTATCCCTCAACTACGACGGGAGATAAGGAACTGCCATCTAGCTCGGCACTTGATTCACCTTCTGTTTTGAGTAAGTTTGCGACACCTACACCTGCTTCTGCTATTCATTCTGATATGTTGCATGTTATTGATGATGCCACTTCTACTATGCATGATACTTATGATGAAACTACCTCTATGCCTGATACTACTATGCCACTTAGTGATTTTCTTGATGAACAACTTGCTAGGGCTAGAGAAATTGAAAATATTGAATCTGATGATACTGATGAAAGTGATGATGAAGAATCACTTGTTATTCCTAAGGTTTATGTTTTTTATCAAGAAGCTTCTTTAGCTATTTTAGCTTGCAAAAATATAAATGAACTCAAAAGGTTATTAGCTAAATGGAGTAAGAAATCTCTAAATGCTAGAATAAAACCTGACCCTGCTTTTGCTACTTCACCTATCTTTGTTACTGATAAGGATTATGAATTCTCTGTTGATCCTGATATAATTACATTGGTTGAATCTGATCCTTTTCATGGTTATGAATCTGAAACTGTTGTGGCACATCTTACTAAATTGAATGATATAGCCACCCTGTTCACTAAAGATGAGAGAACTCGTTACTTTTACATCCTTAAAATATTTCCGTTCTCATTAAAGGCTGATGCTAAGATATGGTTTAATTCTCTTGATCCTGGTTGTGTGCGTAGTCCCCAGGATATGATTTATTACTTCTCTGCTAAATATTTCCCTGCTCATAAGAAAGAAGCTGCTTTAAGGGATATATATAATTTTGTGCAAATTGAAGAAGAGAGTCTCCCACAAGCTTGGGGGAGGCTTCTCGAATTAGTTAATGCTTTGCCTGATCATCCTCTTAAGAAAAATGAAATACTTGATATCTTTTATAATGGACTAACCGATGCCTCCAGAGATTACCTGGATAGTTGTGCTGGTTCTGTTTTCAGGGAAAGAACACCGGATGAAGCTGAAATTCTATTGAATAATATGTTGACAAATGAAAATAATTGGACACCTCCAGAGCCAATTCCTGAGCCTATTCCTAAACCAACTCCGAAGAAGAGGGGTATTCTATTTCTTAGTCCTGAAGATATGCAAGAGGCAAAGAAATCTATGAAAGAAAAAGGTATTAAAGCTGAAGACATCAAGAATTTACCTCCTATTGAAGAAATACATGGTCTTAATTTACCGCCTGTTGAAGAAACATATAATCTTAATCCATTACCTATTGAAGAATTTCATGGTCTTGATAACCCGACACAGGTAGTAAAGGTAAATTCTCTCTACAGATATGATAAAGCTGAAATCCCATTTACTAAATTTGCTAGCCCATACTTAGATGAGTTTGATAAATCTATGGCTAAGCAAGACGACTTTAATGCTTATTTTGGTAGACAATTGAAATACAATTCAAATATGCTTGAACACTTGGGTGATTATATGGATAATGTCAAAGGTGAACTTAAACTTATTAGTAAACATGCTTCTATGGTTACCACTCAAGTAGAACAAGTACTTAAAGCTCAAAATGATTTTCTCAATGAATTGAATAGTAAGGATAATGATAATGCTGTTAGAGTTATGACTAGAGGTGGTAAGATGACTCAGGAACCTTTGTATCCTGAAGGCCACCCTAAGAGAACTGAGCAAGATTCTGAGAGAAATAATATAGATGTACCTAGTTCTTCTAAAAAGAAGAAAAAGAAAAATGATAGGACTTTGCATGCTTCTAGTGATCCTATTGTTGAAACACCTGAGAATCCAAATGATATTTCTATTTCTGATGCTGAAACTCAATCTGGTAATGAACCTGAAACTAGTGATAATGTTAATGATAATGTTCATAATGATGCTCAACCTAGTAATGATAATGACATAGAAATTGAACCTGCTATTGATCTTGATAACCCACAATCAAAGAATCAACGTTATGATAAGAAAGACTTTGTTGCTAGGAAACATGGTAAAGAAAGAGAACCATGGGTTCAGAAACCCATGCCTTTTCCTCCCAAACCATCCAAGAAAAAGGTTGGTGAGGATTTTGAGTGCTTTGCTGAAATGATTAGACCTATCTTTTTGCGTATGCGATTAACTGATATACTTAAAACCAATCGTTATGCTAAGTACATGAAAGATATTATTAAAAATAAAAGAAAGATACCAGAAGCTGAAATTTCCACCATGCTTGATAATTATACTTTTAAAGGGGGAATACCAAAGAAACTTGGAGATCCAGGAGTACCCACTATACCATGCTCCATTAAAAGAAACTATGTTAAAACTGCTCTATGTGATCTTGGAGCCGGTGTTAGTGTTATGCCTCTCTCTTTATATGGTAGACTTGATTTGAATAAGTTGACACCTACTGAAATATCTTTGCGAATGGCTGATAAATCAACTGCTATACCTGTTGGTATTTGTGAGGATGTGCCTGTTGTAGTTGCAAACGTTACTATTTTAACGGACTTTGTTATTCTTGATATTCCCGAGGACGATAGTATATCTATTATTCTTGGAAGACCCTTTTTGAATACTGCAGGGGCTGTTATTGATTGCACTAAAGGCAATGTCACTTTTCATGTTAATGGTAATGAGCACACGGTACACTTTCCGAGGAAACAATCTCAAGTTCATAGTATCAACTCTATTGGAAAAATTCCATCGATTATATTAGGAGGTTTTGAATTTCCTCTTCCTATTGTCAAGAAGAAATATGATATTCTTATTATTGGGGACGTGCATATCCCCGTTGAGGTAACATAGTGTTATTTGAAATTTCTCCGGTTCCATGTTATTCGGAATGAGATCGTTAACAATACTTGATCAACCTTGTTAGTGGATTCCTTTTGATGATCATGAGATGGATGAAACTAGAAGGCACAACCTTCTGTACCCCACTTTTACTTTCTATTATTTATAATAAAATAAAATAAAAATAAATATTTTTCTGTCTGTTATTTGATTATCCATGCAATATAAAAATACCTTGAAAATAAAAGTTTTCCAAATGCCCTGAAATTTAAATATGATTTTTCTAAAATATTTGAGAATATTTGACACAAAGAACACAGCAGGGGGGCCAACCACCTGCCCACAAGGGTGGAGGGCGTGCCCCCTGCCTCGTGGGCCCACGGTGGCCCTCCTCCACTTATCCTTTCACCCATACACTTCTTCTTCCTCCCACAAACATGAATAACCAGCTCAAACCCGAGTCCAAACTCGTGTTGCTGCCATTTTCGATCTCCTTGCTCAAAGCACCTCTCACAAAACTGCTTGGGGAGATTGTTCCTTGGTATGTGACTCCTCCATTGGTCCAATTAGTTTTTGTTCTAGTGCTTTATTCATTGCAAATTTTTGCTGCTTAGGTGACCCTGTTCTTGAGCTTGCATGTCAAATTTATATGGTCAAAAGTAGTTTTGATGCATGATATAGGCCCTAGGCACTTGTAGGAGTCGTTGCTATCAATATTATTGAGTTTGGTTTACTTTTATTTTGAAGTTACTAAAAATTTCAGAATTTCTCAGAAAATAATGAGGAGACTTTTGAGGGGCTCATCGAGCCAAAGCTCGAAGGAAAAGGCACCAAAGCCTAAGTATAATCTGCCTCGCACCGCGGAGGTTCGGGCGTGTGAATGGCCTTCCGATAATTTCTTGAGAGCAGACGGGATTTATGAAGATTTTCATGAATTGGCTAAAAATGCAGGCCTCACCGCTTTCCTCCACGACCAATGTGATCAGTATCTCTTACTCACAAATACCTTTGTGCAAAACTTTCATTTCCATTCTAGGAGCTCACCACCTATGGTAGAATTCCATTTATATGATGAGCATAAGGAGGTGTCACTTTATGATTTTTGTCGGGTTTGTTTAGTCCCTTTTGAGGGCAAGACAGAAGAACCACACCGCGATGATGTGGAGGGATTCATTGATACTATCACTGTAGGGGAAACAAGGAAGGTTTCTGACACACGAATCACTAGCATACATTTTCCTATTTTACGTTAATTTGCATTATTTGCTAGTCATTGTTTAATTGGTCGCGAAAACTGTGGAAAGCTTAGTATCCCTGATATTATTATTTTGCTCCATGGTTTATATGGTGATAACTCTGTTAGTATGGGCGGCATTATTGCCAAACGGTTAAGTCTAAACCATACAAAGGGCCCCATCTTTGGAGGCATCTATACTTCACGCCTAGCTGCACATTTTAACATACCTGTTAGGCATTATGAGAAGAGAAAGTGTCGCCTCGTGTTTATCTAGATTATAAAAGTATGGTGGCACATGATTTTATTGTTAGGAATAGGGAAGGAGAGCTTAAATATCAATTGTTTTTTAATAAACATCATCCTGAGACTACTACCCTGCCTGCTCCTTCTTTGTTTGATTTATCTGTAGGCACGTACCTTGTTCCGTTGAAGGCTATTCACGCCTACCTGAACCCTGCACCAGCCGTGGAGCCAGAGCCGGAACCACAAGTTGATCCTTCACGACAGTCTAATTACCAGTGGGGTCCGGAGATGATTGTCAGCCAGTGGCAAGCGGAGTCTTCCTCTTCTTCTTCTCCTCAGTACGACCCCAACTATTATTATGGATATCCGCCAGGCCAGCCGTGGCCATAGACCAACTTAGGCCAAAAGCCTAAGCTTGGGGGAGTAAGTATTTCCCACCGACATTACATTTATGTTCACACACTCATTGCTAGATATCGATGCTCATACTTTTTCATTGTATCATACATGCTAGTTTATTTTCCTTTTTATGCTTTTTTCTTGTGTGTTTAATAAACCTTAAGAAAAACCAAAAAAAAGTTATAGCTTTTAGTTAGTTTAATTTCCATGCTTGTAGTAGTAATTAAAAAAACCCAAAAATATTTCATGTTCTTCTTTTGCTTGTTGGGAGCTTTCCCGTGTAAATAGTTTTATTTCTTTTCTTTTTTTTGGGGGGGGGGGTCGATAGGAGAAGACCATAATTAAATTGTTGAAGTGGCCCTTATATGCATTATTTTTTATCTGACAAAAGAGCCCATATTGCCTTGTCTTCTCCTGTTTATTGAATGCCTGCAGATTCTAGCTTAGTCCAATGCACGCGCACTATTATTATTATTCACATCGTTCGGTCGTGCAAGTGAAAGGCAATTATGAAGATATATGATGGACTGACTGAGATGAGAAAAGATGGTATGAACTTGACCTCTTTTGTTTTTGTAAATACGATTAGTTCATCGTTCCTGATTCAGCCTATTATGAATAAACATGTTTGCAATGACAATTAAAGATCATAGTTTCTTGTGCCATGCTTGATTAGCTACGAGTTATAATGGTTTACCTTGCGTGCCAACATGCTATTGAGATAGTTATGATGTGGTATGATAGGGTGGTATCCTCCTCTGAATGATTTAAGTGACTTGACTTGGCGCATGTTCACGCATGTAGTTGAAACAAAATCAACATAGCCTTCACAATATTTATGTTCATGGTGGATTATATCCTACTCATGCTTGCATTCGGTGTTGATTAATTTTAATGCATGTTCATGACTGTTGTCGCTCTCTAGCTGGTCGCTTCCCAGTCTTTTGCTAGCATTCACCTGTACTAAGCGGGAATACTGCTTGTGCATCCAATCCCTTAAACCCCAAAGTTATTTCACATGAGTCCACTATACCTACCTATATACGGTATCTACCTGCCGTTCCAAGTAAATTTGTATGTGCCAAACTCTAAACCTTCAAATAAATATCATGTTTTGTATGCTCGAATAGCTCATGTATCAACTAGGACTGTCCGTATCTTCCATGTTAGGCGGGTTATTCTCAAAAGGAGTGGACTCCGCTCCTCACTCACGAGATAAATGGCTGGTCACTGGGATGCCCAGTCCCATGCTTTATGCAAACTAAATCAAAATAATTGCTAACAAAACTCCCCCTGGAACTCTTGTTAGTTGGAGGCACTCGTTGTTTCGAGCAAGCCATGGATTAATGCTTGTTGGTGAAAGGGGGGGTATAAACTTTACCATTCTGTTTGGGAACCGCCTATAATGTATGTAGCATGGAAGATATCGCCATCTCTTGGTTGTTATGTTGACAATGAAAGTATACTGCTCACAATATTATTCACCTCTGTTTCAAAACCGAGCTCTGGCACCTCTACAAATCCCTGCTTCCCTCTTTGAAGGGCCTATTTATTTACTTTTATGCTGAGTCATCATCCTCTTATTAAAAAGCACCAGTTGGAGAGCACCGCTGTCATTTGCATTCATTACTGTTAGTTTACATTGAGTATGACTTGACTGGATCTCTTTTACCATGAATTACAATGTCTAGTCAGTCCTTGGTCTTTAAAGGTGCTCTGCATTTATGTTTTGCGGTCTCAGAAAGGGCTAGCGAGATACCACCTTGTTATATCATATTATGATTGTTTTGAGAAAGTGTTGTCATCTGAGATTTATTATTATTGCTTGCTAGTTGATTATGCTATTGATATGAGTAAACTTGAGACCTATGCGTTATTGTAAATGTGGTTAGTTATAATCTTTGCTGAAAACTTGAATGCTGGCTTTACATATTTACATCAACAAGAGCAAACAAAGTTTGTAAAAGTTTTTCTTTGTCACTTTCAGTTTATCAACTAAATTGCTTGAGGACAAGCAAAGGTTTAAGCTTGAGGGAGTTGATACGTCTCCAACGTATCTACTTTTCCAAACACTTTTGCCCTTGTTTTGGACTCTAACTTGCATGATTTGAATGGAACTAACCCGGACTGACACTTTTTTCAGCAGAATTACCATGGTGTTATTTATGTGCAGGAGCAAACATTCTCGGAATGACCTGAAACTTCATGGAGCAACTTTTCAAAAAATATGAAAAATACCTGCAAAAGATGAAGGCCAGGGGGCCCACCACCTCTCCACGAGGGTGGGGGCGCGCCTGCCCCCCTAGGGCGCGCCCCCTACCTCGTGGGCCCCCTGTTGCCTCTCCGACTCCAACTCCAACTCCAACTCCATATATTGTGTTTTGGAGAGAAAAAAATCAGAGAGAAGAAATCATCACGTTTTACGATACAGAGCCGCCGCCAAGCCCTAATACCTTTCGGGAGGGCTGATCTGGAGTTTGTTCGGGGCTCCGGAGAGGGGAATCCGTGGCCATCGTCATCATCAACCATCCTCCATCACCAATTTCATGATGCTCACCACCGTGCGTGAGTAATTCCATTGTAGGCTTGCTGGACGGTGATGGGTTGGATGGGATCTATCATGTAATCGAGTTAGTTTTGTTAGGGTTTGATCCCTAGTGTCCACTATGTTCTGAGATTGATGTTGCTATGACTTTGCTATGCTTAATACTTGTCACTAGGGCCCGAGTGCCATGATTTCAGATCTGAACCTATTATGTTTTCATCAATATATGAGTGTTCTTGATCCTATCTTGCAAGTCTATAGTCATCTATTATGTGTTATGATCCGTTAACCCCGAAGTGACAATAATCGGGATACTTACCAGTGATGACCGTAGTTTGAGGAGTTCATGTATTCACTATGTGTTAATGCTTTGTTCCGGTTCTCTATTAAAAGGAGGCCTTAATATCCCTTAGTTTCCGTAAGGACCCCGCTGCCACGGGAGGGTAGGACAAAAGATGTCATGCAAGTTCTTTTTCATAAGCACATATGACTATATTCGGAATACATGCCTACATTATATTGACGAACTGGAGCTAGTTCTGTGTCACCCTAGGTTATGACTGCTACATGATGAACCGCATCCGGCATAATTCTCCATCACCGATCCATTGCCTACGAGCTTTCCACATATTGTTCTTCGCTTATTTACTTTCCCGTTGCTATTGCTATCATCACTACAAAATACCAAAAACAATGCTTTTACTACCGTTACCTTTTGTTACCGTTACCACTACTATCATATTACTTTTCTACTAAATACTTTGCTGCAGATATTAAGTTTTCAGGTGTGGTTGAATTGACAACTCAGCTGCTAATACTTGAGAATATTCTTTGGCTCCCCTTGTGTCGAATCAATAAATTTGGGTTGAATACTTTGCCCTCGAAAACTGTTGCGATCCCCTATATTTGTGGGTAATCATCCACCTCTACCACCACACCGGTTGCGCTCTCCGCCGGCGTCGATCTCTGGCACGCTCGTTTGGGTCATCCCAACCCTGTCACACTTCATCATATTCTTAAGAGTTTCAGTCTTAGTTGTAATAAGATAGAGGATCACACCTATCATGCATGTCGTATCGGCAAACATGTTCACCTCCTGTTCAATAACTCCACCACCATAACTTCTTTTACTTTTCAGTTGATTCATAGCCATGTGTGGACCTCTCCGGTTCCTAGTAGTTCATGCTATTTATATTATCCGGTTATCTTTGATGATTATTCTCACTATGTGTGGACGTTTTCTTTACGACGAAAGTCGGATGCACCCTTCACTTTGAAGGCTTTTTACTCCTATGTAAGCACATAGTTTGAGCGTCCCATCGTTGCTCTTCAGACTGACAATGGAAAAGAGTTCGACAACCTTATTTTCCGCACCTTTCTGTCGCACCACGACACTGTTTTTCATCTCACATGCCCGTATACTTCACAGCAGAATGGTCGAGCCGAACGCGTCCTTCGCACTTTGAACGATTACGTTCGCACGCTCCTGTTCCATGCTAATGTGTCGTCTCGTTTCTTGCCGAACGCACTCGCTACCGCTTCACTTCTCCGTAACCTTCGTCCCTGCCGCCCACGGTGGAACTATGCACCTCACCATCTTCTCTTCGGTACGCCCCCATCTTATGATGGCTTGTGTATTTTCGAGTGCCTTTGCTATCCTAGCACTGTCGACTCCGCACCTCACAAACTCGCATCTTCATTGGCTACCCCTCTAACTCAAAGGGATATCGGTGCTACGATCCCGTATACCACCACAGGTGACGCGGGCTCCTCAACGCCTCTCCCAGGGCGCTCGCGCGCCTCTTTTGGCCCGCCCCTGGCTTTGAGGCGCACCCCCGCATGCGACGCCTCCTACAACCGTGGCGCTGGCGCCCGCGGCCCCCTCGGCGCCCCCGGTGCCCATGGCCCCTCGCTGCCCCGGCCTCGTCAGCGCCCTCGGCGCCCCCGGCCGGTCTGGTCACCCATGCCAGTACGGGCGTTTTTTGCTCGAGCTCGTGCTACGCCTCGGATGACTACGTCCATGTGGCGTCCAACCCTGAGTCGTCGCTATTGTTGTCCTCCGTTCGAGCTACTCTTCGTGACCCGCTCTAGATGGCTGCGATGCAAATGGGGTTTTATGCCCTGTTGCGCAACCGGGCGTGGTAGCTTGTTTCCTGTCCCCGGCACGCCAACATGATTACCAGGAAGTGGGTATTTAAACACAAGCTCTGTCCTGATGGTACCCTTGATCGCTATAAAGCGCGTTGGGTCGTTCGTGGCTTCCGACAGCGTGCTGGCATCGACTTCACCCACACCTTTGCTCCAGTCGTCAAGCCCGGCACAATACGCATGGTTCTCCACCTTGCGGTCTCCCGTGCTTGGAGGTGCACCAAATGGACGTCTCCAACGCCTTCCTCCATGGTCACCTCGAGGAGCAGGTCTTCTGCTAGTAGCCCACCGGGTGTGTTGACCCGGCGCTTCCTGACCATGTGTGCCTGCTTTTGCGGTCCTTGTATGGACTCAAGCAGGCTCCGCGTGCTTGGTACCAGCACATCGCGGCGTTTCTCCACCAGCTTGGGTTCCGCTCTACCCTCTCGGACGCCTCGCTCTTCGTCTATCATCAGGGCTCTGACACGGCCTCCTCAGTCAGCTCACGGCTCGTCTTCGCGCTGAGTTCGCCATCAAGGACTTGGGTCCTTTGCACTACTTCCTCGGTGCCGAGGTGGTGCGCCGTCCGGATGGCTTATTCCTTCATCAGCGAAAGTACGCTCACAAGCTCCTGGAGCGCGCCGGCATGCTTAACTGCAAGCCCGCCGCTATGCCTGTTGATACGAAGGCCAAGCTTTCTGTCACGGATGGTTTTCCTGCTTCAGATGCTTCTTTCTATCGGTCTATCGTTGGTGCTCTCCAGTACCTCACTCTGACTCGACCAAAGATCCAGTATGCCGTGCAGCAGGTGTGTCTTCATATGCATGCTCCTCGAGACATTCACTGGGCTGCCATCAAGCGGATTCTCCGCTATATCTGTGGCGGTATGGATCTTTGCGTCACGCTTCACGCCTCCGCCGACACCGCCCTCACTGCCTACTCCGATGCAGACTGGACGGGCTGCCCTGACACTCGTCGCTCCACTTCGGGCTATTGTGTCTATCTTGGACCCTCACTTATCTCATGGTCATTCATGCGGCAGCCTACGGTCTCTCGCTCCAGTGCTAAGGCTGAGTATCGTGCGGTGGCAAATGCCGTCGCCGAGTGTTCGTGGCTTCGCCAGCTTCTTTAGGAGCTCTCTTGCCCCGTTGACCGTGCCATGGTGGTCAATTGAGACAACGTCTCAGCGGTCTACCTCTCCGCTAACCCGGTGCATCATCCACGGACCAAGCATATTGAGTTGGATATTCATTTTGTTCGGGAACAGGTGGCCCTTGGCCATATTCGTGTTTTATACGTCCCTACTTCCCAACAGTTTGCGGATATCATGACCAAGGGCTTGCCTACAACGTCATTTGAAGAGTTCTGGTCCAGTCTTTACGTCAACCGCGGTGCCGCTTGGACTGCGGGGGGTGTTGAGTATATGTGTGATGTGCATATTGTGTATTTGGCCAGTCTCCTAGTTCCTTGTATAGTTGAGATCCGTGACGCATCTTTGTACATCATATATACGTGTCTATGTACGAAGAGCAATACTTCATGAAATCATAATCTCATACAATTCTGACAACCGGGGAGCAAGATTGGTGACGGGGATTAAGCACGACCAAAAGCACATCGTTTCTTGCTCAACTTGTACATTTGTATGGTCTCATTTGTCAGAGTTGAGAGGAGAAATACTGAGGAGATAGTAGACGGACTCGCCAACTCAAAAAATTATAAGTGGAAGATACATGGGCTGAGATGAAATCAACAAGAACTCCAACCATTCCAGCTAATATATCAATCCAACAACCTCTAATCAGGAGACGAAGTTCTCGGCGCCTTGCTACTAACCTCGCGAGCAACATCTGCCGGAGCCAGAAAAGTCGAGCGAAAAGGGGGAAAAGTTTCCGGCAAGAAAGCACGGGTTTCTTTCCTTACGCTGCCCATGGATTTCTGGCAAGCACGGCCGCCATGGCGCCCCCGGCCTCCTCCTCCACTAGCTCCATCTGGTCCTCGAGGTACTTGTGCAGCCGCGCCACCCGGTGGCCATCCGGCTCACTTTCTGGCGGAGGCGATCGATCACCGCCGTGAAAGCAGCAGCCGCCCCTAGTCATCATCATTCTCCTCCGCCGGCGGCGGAACCGGACGACGGCGACGGCGAAGGAGAGAAGCGGCAGCCAGAGGAGCACCAGCGGCAATAATACCGGGAGGAGGCAGATCGCCACGGTCGCAACACACGCCGATCGACACGCCCGCACGGCGCGGGGGCACCCCATGCATCTATCTAGAGGGAGGGCGAGGCTGCCATGGATGCCTGGTCGGGTTGCTCTGCTTCCTACGGGGCAAAGGAGACCATCGTTTTCTTTGCTGACTCTGCTTCTTTAAAGAAAACGAAGCGTTTTTATCCATTTTATATGTTTTTCTGTGAAAACATCTTCTTATTTTATCTTGTGCTGAAGTGTAAAGTTCCTCCAGCCACTTGTTTCTGCGATCACCTCCAGTATTTCTTGGCGCTTTTTAATTTTTTTCGCCCCATCAAGAAAATGGATCGGGTTTCACTATCAAAGCATTAACGAAGCAGAGACAAAACAAAAGCCACGAGGGAGCATCCATGTGCAAAACCTACAGCTTCTGAATCATAAACGTGGTGTTGCCGAGTTCTTTTTATTTATTTTTTGTTCCCAAGTAAATTACTTGGTTTACTGGGCAAATATGATTTGGTTTGTGAAAACGGCAGTTCATCAAAGAATGATGACCTCTTCATCACAAGAATAAAATAATATAAACTATTACAATATTTGGCACTATGACCTCTCAAGAACCACAGATGTGTTGTTTTGACAGTCGGATTTAGTATTCACTTCTGATCACATCAGATTTATATCAGCTTGGTTTTGGGGACGATTAGTTCTTTGGTGACTGTAGGATTTGATGACACCATGGTCATTTCGCATTGGTATTTCTTAATCCTCAGGCTGCTAGCTACATCTAGCGTTAAACCAAACAAAACAATACGAAGCTTGGCTTGCTTTTTTGGGTCCAATAATTCATCTCTCCACATATTTAATACAGTACTAGCTAGACAAGGATTGATGGCAATGGGTTGGATAGGACATATGATCATGGAGAACATGGAGTAGGAGGTAATTGAATCATTGCATGCTTCCTTGATTTTACATTTTTTTTTATATGATGCCTTGCTGATTCTTTTATTTTTTTGAACATTCTCCTTGTGATTGTTAACAGTTGTGGCAGGCAGGGAAGCCAAAAACAGGATTAGGCGGTGGCGATTTGCGGGAGAGAGCACATGGATGACAGGATGAGGCGTCAGCTCCACGCCGGATGCTGCACGCAAGGGCCGACGCACCACCTGCTGCGAGTCTGACAAGGCATCACCGACCAAGTGGCCACTAGCAGGCCTCCACGTCTACTGTTTCCGCGCTCAATAACAAATTTTGTACGTCGCACTGGTGCTTAGGGGTAAGAGGATCTCCAATAATAACCAGCAAATTTCTTCCCGCGTTCCTCAAAAACAGAGGGGCTAATCCGCAGACACGGATGCGAGAAGAAGTCATTTAACTGTAGCCGCATACATTTCAAACTACCTTTTAACTAACAGGACGAGATTCATGCAACCCGACCGATATTCATCAAAATTCGGATAGAAAATAGCATAAATCATCCATACAACCATGCAAATTAAGTCTAATACAACAATGTCTTTAATTCCACCAGATCCCGGATGTCCAACAAGTTCTTTATGAACGGTTCATGTCGTTTCACACATGCTCTCCCTACAGCTTCATCCTCTATGCACATAAATGGTCGTCCTTCTGTCTTGTGATACAGCACGGCAGCACTGTGGGCTACATAATATGTGTAGACCAACATTGAGTGAACGAATCAAATAACAAGTTGAGCAAGAGGAAGTAAAACTTATGATCTTGTCCTCTGCCTCGTGCAATGGCCAGCTTGCCTCGAGCTGACGAACCACGTCGCAGAACTTGGTGACGCTGATCTGAACAGCGTGTCAGCGATACGACAACGACCTCATGTTGCGTGGTTGAATGATGTACATGTCATAGGGCGCAATGTGCTTTTGTGCGTGAAACTTTCATGCACTTGCTCCCAGAAGGGCTCCCCCTCTGCTCGCCTATGAAATCCGCGGATACGGTCAGCCACGCATCGCACAACAACTCATCCTTCATGGTCGAGTAGCTCACCATCCTTTGTACTATAAAAAATGACATAGCATTTGAAAATAAGCTAAATGGCATTTGATCGAACACCTGTCGGGCGTGGTGTCCACCATGGAGGCCGTCGACGGAGGGGGGAGTGTACCTAGGTACAAACGACTCCAAGATGGACAGCTCTGTGAAGCGGGCGAGTCGTTGCTGGTTGCAGACTCCGGCAATGCCTCTGTGGCAGCCGGAGACGTACAACAGCGACGACAGAGGTGGAGGAGTGCGGAGGCAAAGCAAGGGGGAGATGATGCGGAGTGGAAGGAAATGGGATCGGGAGGGTGGCTTGGCTGGGCTGGGGGTGTCGGAGTCCTACATTTTGGGTGTCCGGACTCCCGCAAACCTCCCCCACTTTGTCTCCAATTTGCGGGAGAAAATGCGTCCGGACTGCCCCGTGGACCGATATAGGACCGCGTTGGATGACTTCCGCTGTCCGGCAGCGCGGTCCGGACGGATACGGGCGGTATACTGGTCCGCCTTGGAGATGCCCTAACTTCGGGGGACACATTTCATCCGGTCGTATCCGTTTGGATCTAGATGGCTAAAAAGTAGGATCTAACACAACAACATATTTGGCCATTCTATCTGCTTCGTATCTCTGGGACACGCAAACCCACTTTAAATTTGGACTGTGTGGCTTCAGGAGGGCGTGATGCGAAGCTTCATTGTCTGTTGACATTATGGGACATGTCGGTATTTTGATTTCCATGGTGACGACAGTGGCGGAGAACGTCATGGAGGCTAAGGTCTGAGGCCTAGTAATGGCGGGTTGAGTCCTCGTGGCGATGAGGAATTTACTTGGTGATTCGTGACTCGTAGCAGCACCATCAGCAAGTGGGGGCGGCAGCACTGGCAGAGTACAGAGTCTTAGCTTTCAGGGTGAAAACCCCAGGCCTGGCCTTAATTGGTTGTGTCTAATAGCGACCTTGTTGAAAGCATTGTTTTGAGAGCGCGGATCTTCTCCAGGGTGAAAACCTAAAATCTAGGATCAAGCGATAACATTGTTTGTGCACTGTTTCCTTCTTGGAGGTGTAGCTTTTGGAGAATTTAGACTTCAGATGTTGTCTAGGCGGTGGTTCGTGCTACAGATACAAGGAATTGATCTCTCTAGCGGGATCTTTCTTTTTCTTCTTCTTCTTCTTCTTCTTCTTCTTGTCATTTGGCTGTGTGCATCCGTAATGTCGTTATGACATTGCATTGTTACAGAGGCTGACTGTAATTGATATCTCTGCGATATTAATATATTCCCCTTGTCGACAAAATTTGACAGCAAATGGATATGTGTCCGCCCTGGGCCCACGCGCTATCCACCCAACCACCCCCGCCTGGCCCTTTTGAAATGCCATGCGTGCATGGGGCATCCACACCTACTCCTCTCCCTCCCTTTGCCTCCCGTTCCTGCTGCTCGACAATCAAACCCTAGGTATCGCCCACCCGTCGGTGCAAAATGATGTGGAGGTGGACACCCGGAGCGCACAACCACGAGGTCGGCTCCTCCTCGGGACAACACCGCGTGGCACCCTTCACCATAGCATCACTGGGGGTTGCGTCACCGGCAAGCGACCGCATGTATGTGCTCGTTGCGACATACCAATGCTACTGGAAGCATGCCATCCCCGTACCCTGGCGGGACGCGGAATTGTCGAACGACTGGCATTTGAACCCGAAAAGGGTTCCACTGCTAGCCTTTCCGGCCTCCGGTCACTGCGGGAGGCGGAGATCCTCCACCATCACACCCAGCTCCCCGACGACCTCCGCCATGACCTGGGTTTCACTGAGGACTCCCCGTACTGGGATACGTGGTTCTACGATGAGCATGACCAACACCGCCGGTCGTGCTTTGCCGCCTGTGTGCGTTCTCTAGTGCCCCTGCACATGTGTGCTCCAATGCCATTGCCCGCAGTGAATGAGGAGGAGGAGGAGGTGGCCAAGGAGGATGATGAGGCCCTCGAGGACTCCGAGCTGGACAAGCTTGCTAGTGGCCTGGCCTGCCACTAGACTTTGAGCTGGCCGATCACGCCCCGTGAGCATCTAAAACTCGAGCACATCCGCAAACAATGTACGGTCAACCCTCAAATGGCCGCGTCCACATCCGTGGATCTCAAATCCGACACCCCAAATTCATTCAGTTGATGCAACATGAATGATAGTACACAAATGATCATACCAAACTAAGCATCAAACAGACATGTTGGACCAACGAAATTGCATACGGGGATATATAAACATCATAGTTCACCTGTCCAAAATATATAGTTCATAGTCGGGCGGACACAGATATACTTAGATAAACTTAATATAACTTAGCTAAACAATGAAAGGCGGAGGAAATCACAATTTCCTCACCGGTCCCTTCCCCTTGTGGTCGCCGATGCGGTTGTACCCCTCTGTGTAGGCATCAACGGCTGGAGGGGCGTCGCCATTGGATCTGGAGCCGTGGGAGTCATCGATCGGGTCAGAGTCATTGTCGTAGCTGATGACGTCGGCCATCCTCCGCACCACGCACTCCTACGTCTTGGATAATCGGGCATCCTTCGCCTTGGCCGCTGCATCCACCGTAGTCTCTCCCTCCAACTGCTCAATGGTGAGCCGGATCTCTTTGGCATTTTTGCGGGGGTTCCATCGTGTAACGGTCTCTGTGGTCGTGAGGGAGCATTAGAGGACCATCACGAGGAGCTGGCCCAGTGTATGGACAGTGCGTCCCCCGCCGTTGTCCTCTCTCTCGCTCGCTATTGGTCGCGGCGTGCGCCCTGCACCTCAGATTTGGGAGTCCACATCCTCGTCGGCGTGGGCACGAGGACCCAACGGTGGTTGGGGAATCCCTCTAGAGAAAGCACAGATGGCGAAGAGGGACGCGGTTTGATACGTCTCCAACGTATCTATAATTTTTGATTGCTCCATGCTATTATATTATCTATTTTGGATGTTAATGGGCTTTATTTTACACTTTTATATCATTTTTTGGGACTAACCTACTAATCGGAGGCCCGACCCAAATTGCTGTTTTTTTTGCCTATTTTAGGGTTTCGAAGAAAAGGAATATCAAACGGAGTCCAAACGGAACGAAACCTTCGGGAACGTGATTTTCTCAACAAACGTGATCCAGGAGACTTGGAGTGGCCGTCAAGAAAATAGGGAGGAAGGCACGAGGCAGGGGGCGCACCCTCCACCCTCGTGGGCCCTCCATTGCTCCACCGACATACTTCTTCCTCCTATATATATCCACGTCCCCCCCCCCCCTCCAAACATCCAGGAGCACCACGAAAACCTAATTCCACCGCCGCAACCTTCTGTACTCAAGAGATCCCATCTCGGGGCATTTTCCGGAGCTCCACCGGAGGGGGCACTGATCACGGAGGGTCTCTACATCAACTCCATGGCCTCTCCAGTGATGTGTGAGTAGCTTACTTCAGACCTATGGGTCCATATTTATTAGCTAGATGGCTTCTTCTCTCTCTTTGGATCTCAATACAAAGTTCTCCTCGATTCTCTTGGAGATCTATTCGATGTAATCTTCTTTTGCAGCGTGTTTGTTGAGATCCGATGAATTGTGGGTTTATGATCTAGATTATCTATGAACAATATTTGATTCTCCTCTGAATTTTTTATGTATGATTGGTTTATCTTTGCAAGTCTCTTCGAATTATCAGTTTGGTTTGGCCTACTAGATTAATCTTTCTTGCCATGGGAGAAGTGCTTAGCTTTGGGTTCAATCTTGCGTTGTTCGATCCCAGTGACAGAAAGGGAACCGGTATGTATTGTATTGTTGCCATCAAGGATAAAAAGATGGGGTTTATATCATATTGCATGAGTATATCCCAAATTTAGTATAGGGGATCACAATAGCTTTCGAGGGTAGAGTATTCAACCCAAATTTATTGATTCGACACAAGGGGAGCCAAAGAATATTCTCAAGTATTAGCAGCTGAGTTGTCAATTCAACCACACCTGGAAACTTAGTATCTACAGAAAAGTGTTTAGTAGCAAAGTAATATGATAGTGGTGGTAGCGGCAACAAAAGTAAAGACAACAAAAGTAATGTTTTTGGTATTTTGTAGTGATTGTAACAGTAGCAGCGGGAAAGTAAATAAGCGAGAACCAATATATGGAAAACTCGTAGGCACCGGATCAGTGATGGATAATTATGCCGGATGCAGTTCATCATGTAATAGCCATAACATAGGGTGACACAGAACTAGCTCCAATTCATCAATGTAATGTAGGCATGTATTCCAAATATAGTCATACATGCTTATGGAAAAGAACTTGCATGACATCTTTTGTCCTACCCTCCCGTGGCAGCAGGGTCCTATTGGAAACTAAGGGATATTAAGGCATACTTTTAATAGAGAACCGGAACAAAGCATTAGCACATAGTTAATACATGAACTCCTCAAACTATGGTCATCACCGGGAGTGGTCCCGATTATTGTCACTTCGGGGTTGCCGGATCATAACACATAGTAGGTGACTATAGACTTGCAAGATAGGATCAAGAACTCACATATATTCATGAAAACATAATAGGTTGAGATCTGAAATCATGGCACTCGGGCCCTAGTGACAAGCATTAAGCATAGCAAAGTCATAGCAACATCAATCTCAGAACATAATGGATACTAGGGATCAAACCCTAACAAAACTAACTCGATTACATGATAAATCTCATCCAACCCATCACCGTCCAGCAAGCCTACGATGGAATTACTCACGCACGGCGGTGAGCATCATGAAATTGGTGATGGAGGATGGTTGATGATGACGACAGCGACAAATCCCCCTCTCCGGAGCCCCGAACGGACTCCAGATCAGCCCCCCGAGAGGTTTTAGGGCTTGGCGGCGGCCCCGTATCGTAAAACGCGATGATTTCGTCACTCCAAAAGCAAATACATAGAGTTGGAGTTGGCATCGGAGGGCATCCAGAGGGCCCACGAGGTAGGGGGTGCGCCCTAGGGGGGCGCCTCACACCCTCGTGAGAAGGGTGTGGGCCCCCTGGTCTTCATCTTTGGCGAGGATTTTTATTATTTTTTCTAAGATGTTCCGTGGAGTTTCTGGTCATTCCGAGAATATTTGTTTTCTGCACATAAAATAACATCATGGCAATTCTGCTGAAAACAACGTCAGTCCGGGTTAGTTCCATTCAAATCATACAAGTTAGAGTCCAAAACAAGGGCAAAAGTGTTTGGAAAAGTAGATACGACGGAGACGTATCAACTCCCCCAAGCTTAAACCCTTGCTTGTCCTCAAGCAATTCAGTTGACAAACTGAAAGGAAGAAAGAAAAACTTTTACAAACTCTGTTTGCTCTTGTTGTTGTAACTATGTCAAGCCAGCATTCATGTTTTTAGCATAGATCATAACTAACCACATTTGCAATAATTCTCAGGTCTCATAATTACTCATATCAATAGCATAATCAACTAGCAAGTCATAATAATAAATCTCGGATGACAACACTTTCTCAAAACAATCATAATATGATATAACAAGATTGTATCTCGCTAGCCCTTTCTGAGACCGCAAAACATAAATGCGGAGCACCTTTAAAGATCAAGGACTGACTAGACATTGTAATTCATGGTAAAAGAGATCCAATCATAGTCATACCCAACATAGATTAATAGTGATGAATGCAAATGACAGTTGTGCTCTTCAGCTAGTGCTTTTTAATAAGAGGGTGATGACTCAACATAAAAGTAAATGGATAGGCCCTTCGCAGAGGGAAGCAGGGATTTGTAGAGGTGCCAGAGCTCGGTTTTGAAATAGAGATAATTTGTATTTTGAGCGGTATACTTTCATTGTCAACGTAACAACTAAGAAATGGCGATATCTTCCATGCTAAACACATTATAGGCGGTTCCCAAACAGAATGGTAAAGTTTATACTCCCCCTCCACCAACAAGCATCAATTCATGGCTTGCTCAAAACAACAAGTGCCTCCAACATACATCAGGTCCCAGGGGAGTTTTGTTTGCAATTAATTTTGATTTAGTTTGCATAAAGCATGGGACTGGGCATCCCGGTGACCAGCCATTTTCTCGTGAGTGAGAAGAGGAGTCCACTCCTCTTGAGAATAACCCGCCTAACACGGAAGATAAGGACAGCCTTGGTTGATACATGAGCTATTCGAGCATACAAAACAGAATGTTTATTTGAAGGTTTAGAGTTTGGAACATACAAATTTACTTGGAACGGCAGGTAGATACCGCATATAGGAAGGTATAGTGGACTCATCTGGAATAACTTTGGGGTTTAAGGGATTGGATGCACAAGCAGTATTCCCGCTTAGTACAAGTGAAGGCTAGCAAAAGACTGGGAAGCGACCAACTAGAGAGCGACAACAGCCATGTACATGCATTAAAATTAATAAACATTGGATGCAAGCATGAGTAGGATATAATCCACCATGAACATAAATATCGTGAAGGCTATGTTGATTTTGTTTCAACTACATGCGTGAACATGTGCCAAGTCAAGTCACTTAAATCATTCAAAGGAGAATACCACCCCATCATACCACATCATAACCATCTCAATAGCATGTTGGCACACAAGGTAAATCATTATAACTCATAGCTAATCAAGCATGGCACAAGCAACTATGATCTCTAATTGTCATTGCAAACATGTTTATTCATAATAAGCTGAATCAAGAACGAGGGACTCATCATATTTAGAAAAACAAAAGAGGTCGAGTTCATACCAGCTTTTCTCATCTCAGTCAGTCTATCATATATCATCATAATTGCCTTTCACTTGCACAACCGAACGGTGTGAATAATAATAAGAGTGTACGTGCATTGGACTAAGCTGGAATCTGCGAGCATTCAATAAACATGAGAAGACAAGGCAATATGGGCTCTGGGTTAAATCAACAATAATGCATATAAGAGCCACTTCAACAATTTAATTATGGTCTTCTCCTACTGACCCCCAAAGAAAAGAAAAGAAATAAAACTATTTACACGGGAAAGCTCCCAACAAGCAAAAGAAGAACGGGAAATATTTTTGGGTTTTCTTTTTAATTATTACTACTACAGCAGAAAAATAAACTACTACTAATTTTTTTCTTAAGGTTTAACAAACACACAAGAAGAAAGCAGGAAAAAGAAAATAAACTAGCATGTATATTACAGTGAAAAAGTAGGAGCACCGACATCTAGTAATGAGTGCGTGTGAACATAAATGTAATGTCGGCGAGAAATACGTACTCCCCTAAGCTTAGGCTTTTGGCCTAAGTTGGTCTATGGCCACGGCTGGCCTGGCGGATATCCATAATAATAGTTGTTGGGGTCATACTGTGATGAGGAAGAAGAAGGCTCCGATTGCCACTGGCTGGTAATCATCTCCGGATCCCAGTGATAGTTAGACTGCCGTGCAGGATCAAATTGTGGTTCCAGTTCTGGCTCCTCGGCTGGTGCAGCGTTCCGGTAGGCGTGAATAGTCGTCAACGAAACAAGGTACGTGCCTACAGTCAAATCAAACAAAGAAGGAGCGGGCAGGATAATAGTCTCAGGGTGATGTTTGTTAAAGAACAATTGATATTTAAGCTCTCCTGCCTTATTTTTAACAATAAAATCATGTGCCACCATACTTTTATGATCTAGATAAACACGAGGAAGCACCTTTTCTTCCTTCTCAGCATGCCTAATAGGCATGTTAAAATGTGCAGCTAGGCGTGTAGCATAGATGCCTCCAAAGATGGGACCCTTAGTACGGTTCATACTTAACCGTCTAGCAATAATACCGCCCATACTAAAAGTGTTATCACTGTATAAACCGTGGTGCAGAATAATTATATCAGGGATACTAAGGTTTCCACAGTTTCCGCGTCCAATTAAACAACGACTAGCAAATAATGCAAAGTAACATAAAACGGGAAAATGTATGCCAGTGATTCGTGCATCAGAAACCTTCTTAGTTTCTCCTACAATGATAGTATCAATAAACCCAGCCACATCATCATGATGTGGTTCTTCTGTCTTGCCCTCAAAAAGGACTAAACAAATCCGACAGAAATCATAAAGTGACATCTCCTTATGCTCATCATATAAATGAAACTCCACCGTAGGTGGTGAGTTCCTAGAATGAAATTGAAAGTTTTGCACAAAAGTATTTGTGAGTAAGAGATACTGGTCGCATTGGTCGTGGAGGAAAGCGGTGAGGCCTGCATTGTGAGCCAATTCATGAAAATCTTCATAGATACCGGCTGCTCTCAAGAAATCGTCAGAAGGCCATTCACACGCCCGAATCTCCGTGGTGCGCGACAAATTATACTTAGGCTTCGGTGCCTTTTCCTTTGAGCTTTGGCTTGATGAGCCCCTAAAAAATCTCCTCGTTATTTTTCTGAAATAATCTGAAATTTTTAGTAACTTCAAACAAAAGTGAACCAACTTTAATAAAACTGATAGCAACTACTCCTACAAGTGCCTAGAGCCTAAATCAAGCATTAGAACTACTTGGAACCATATAAATTTGACATGCAAGCTCAAGAGCATGGTCACCTATGCAGCACAAATTTGCAAAGAATAAAGCAATAGAACAAAAAATAATTGGACAAATGGAGGAGTCACATACCAAGGAACAATCTCCCCAAGCATTTTTGCGAGAGGTGCTTTGAGCAAGGAGATCGAAAATCACAGCAAAAGTGGCTGGAACTCGTGCTTGAGTTGGTTTTTCGGGTTTGTGTGAGACAGAGGAAGAAGATGGGTGCTGGGATAAGTGGAGGAGGGCCACCCTGGGCCCACGAGGCAGGGGGCGCGCCCTAGAGGGGGGGCCCACCACCCTCATGGCCAGGTGGCAGCTCCTCCCGCGGTAATTTTTGCACAGTAAATCCTCAAATATTCCTGAAAAAATCATATTAAATTGGCATGTCATTCTGAGGACTTTTATTTTCAGGATATTTTTATATTGCACGAATAAGTCAGGAAACAGACAGAAAAATACTATTTTTACTTTATTTCTACTAATTATCAGAAAATATAGAGAGGGTACAGAAGGTTGTGCTTCTAGTTTCATCCATCTCATGCTCATCAAAAAGAATCCACTAACAAGGTTGATCAAGTCCTGTTAACAAACTCATTCCGATAATCATGAAACCGAAGAAATTTTGAATAACACTAAGTTGCCTCAACGGGGATATGCACATCCCCAATAATAAGAATATCATATTTCTTCTTGACAGTAGGAAGAGGAAATTCAAAACCTCCAAATATAATCGATGGAATTTTTCCAATAGAGTTGATACTATGAACTTGAGGTTGTTTCCTCGGAAAGTGTACCGTATGCTCATTACCATTAACATGAAAAGTGACATTGCCTTTGTTGCAATCAATAACAGCCCCTGCAGTATTAAGAAAAGGTCTTCCAAGAATAATAGACATACTATCATCCTCGGGAATATCAAGTATAACAAAGTCCGTTAAAATAGTAACATTTGCAACCACAACAGGCACATCCTCACAAATACCGACATGTATAGCAGTTGTTTTATCAGCCATTTGCAAAGATATTTCGGTAGGTGTCAGCTTATTCAAGTCAAGTCTACAGTATAAAGAGAGAGGCATAACACTAACACCGGCTCCAAGATCACATAAAGCAGTTTTAATATAATTTCTTTTAATGGAGCAAGGCATAGTAGGTACTCCGGGGTCTCCAAGTTTCTTTGGTATTCCACCCTTAAAAGTATAATTAGCAAGCATGGTGGAAATCTCAGCTTCCGGTATCTTTCTTTTATTAGTAATGATATCCTTCATATATTTAGCATAAGGATTTGTTTTGAGCACATCAGTTAATCTCATACGCAAAAAGATAGGGCTAATCATTTCAGCAAAGCGCTCAAAATCCTCGTCATCCTTTTTCTTGGATGGTTTCGGAGGAAAAGGCATGGGTTTCTGAACCCAAGGTTCCCTTTCTTTACCATGTTTCCTAGCAACAAAGTCTCTTTTATCATAACGTTGATTCTTTGATTGTGGGTTATCAAGATCAACAGCAGGTTCAATTTCTACATCTTTATCATTACTAGGTTGAGCATCATCATGAACATCATTATCAATATTTTCATTGGGTTCATGTTCATTACCAGATTGTGTTTCAGCATCAGACATAGAAATATCATTTGGATTATCATGTGGTTCAGCAATAGGTTCACTAGAAGTTTGCACAGTTCTATCATTTTTCTTCTTCTTCTTTTTAGAAGAACTAGGAACATCAATATTATTTCTTTGAGAATCTTGCTCGATTATCTTAGGGTGGCCTTCAGGATACAAAGGTTCCTGAGTCATTCTACCAGTTCTAGTAGCCACTCTAACAACATAATCATTTTTCTTACTATTCATTTCATCAAGCACTTCTTTTTGAGCCTTAAGTACTTGTTCTACTTGAGTGGTAAACATTGCTAACAAGTTTAAGTTCACCTTTAATATTAGCCATATAATCACCCAAGCGTCTAATCATATAAGCATTTTCTTTTAATTGTCTACCAAAATAAGCATTGAAGTCGTCTTGCTTAAACATAAAGTTATCAAACTCATCCAAGCACTGACTAGAAATTTTAGTAGGAGGGACTTCAGCTTTATCATATCTATAGAGAGAATTTACCTATACTACATGTGTCAGGATATCGGGATCAGGAGGTTCTTCAATAAATAAAGAATTGAGATCATATGTTTCTTCAACAGGTTGTATATTAATACCATGTATTTCTTCAATAGGAGGTAAATTCTTAACGTCTTCAGCTTTAATACCTTTTTCTTTCATAGATTTCTTTGCCTCTTGCATATCTTCGGGACTGAGAAATAGAACACCTCTCTTCTTCGGAGTTGGTTTAGGAATAGGCTCAGTAATTCGAGCAGGAGTTGGATCAGGAGCTGGCTCAGGAGGTGCCCAATTATTTTCATTTCCCAACATATTATTCAATAGAATTTCAGCTTCATCAGGTGTCCTTTCCCTGAAAAGAGAACCAGCACAACTATCCAGGTAATCTCTGGAAGCATCGGTTAGTCCATTATAAAAGATATCAAGTATTTCAGGTTTCTTAAGAGGATGATCAGGCAAAGCATTAAGTAACTTGAGAAGCCTCCCCTAAGCTTGTGGGAGACTCTCTTCTTTAATTTGCACGAAGTTGTATATTTCCCTCAAAGCAGCTTGTTTCTTATGAGCAGGGAAATATTTAGCAGAGAAGTAATAAATCATATCCTGGGGACTACGCACACAACCAAGATCAAGAGAATTAAACCATATCTTAGCATCACCCTTTAATGAGAATGGAAATATTTTGAGTATATAGAAGTAATGCGATCTCTCATCATTAGTGAACAGGGCAGCTATATCATTTAACTTAGTAAGATATGCCACAATAGTTTCAGATTCATGGCCATAAAACGGATCAGATTCAACCAGAGTAATTATATCAGGATCAACAGAGAATTCATAATCCTTATCAGGAACACATATAGGTGAAGTAGCAAAAGCAGGGTCAGGTTTCATTTTATCTCTAAGTGATTCTTTGTTCCATTTAACTAATAACCTCTTAAGCTCATATCTATCTTTGCAAGCTAAAATAGCGGCAGAAGATTCCATATCAAAAAGATAACCCTCAGGAATAACATGCATATTTTCATCATCACTATCATCATCGTATTCAGATTCAATAATTTCTTTTTCTCTAGCCCTAGCAATTTGTTCATCAAGAAATTCACCAAGGGGCACAGTAGTATCAGACATAGAAGCAGTTTCATCATAAGTATCATGCATAGCAGAAGTGGCATCATCAATAACATGCGACATATCAGAACGAATAGCAGAAGCAGGTGTAGGTGTCGCAAACTTCCTCATAACAGAAGGTGAATCAAGTGCAGAGCTAGATGGCAGTTCCTTACCTCCCCTCGTAGTTGAGGGATAGATCTTGGTTTTTGGATCTCTCAAGTTCTTCATAGTGTCCAGCAGATATAAATCCCAAGTGACTCAAAGAATAGAGCTATGCTCCCCGGCAACGGCGCCAGAAATTTGTCTTGATAACCCACAAGTATAGGGGATCGCAACAACTTTCGAGGGTAGAGTATTCAACCCAAATTTATTGATTCGACACAAGGTGAGCCAAAGAATATTCTCAAGTATTAGCAGCTGAGTTGTCAATTCAACCACACCTGGAAACTTAGTATCTGCAGCGAAGTGTTTAGTAGCAAAGTAATATGATAGTGGTGGTAGTGGCAACAAAAGTAAAGACAGCAAAAGTAATGTTTTTGGTATTTTGTAGTGATTGTAACAGTAGCAGTGGGAAAGTAAATAAGCGAGAACCAGTATATGGAAAACTCGTAGGCACCGGATCAGTGATGGATAATTATGCCGGATGCAGTTCATCATGTAACAGCCATAACATAGGGTGACACAGAACTAGCTCCAATTCATCAATGTAATGTAGGCATGTATTCCGAATATAGTCATACATGCTTATGGAAAAGAACTTGCATGACATCTTTTGTCCTACCCTCCCGTGGCAACGGGGTCCTATTGGAAACTAAGGGATATTAAGGCCTCCTTTTAATAGAGAACCGGAACAAAGCATTAGCACATAGTTAATACATGAACTCCTCAAACTATGGTCATCACTGGGAGTGGTCCCGATTATTGTCACCTCGGGGTTTCCGGATCATAACACATAGTAGGTGACTATAGACTTGCAAGATAGGATCAAGAACTCACATATATTCATGAAAACATAATAGGTTCAGATCTGAAATCATGGCATTCGGGCCCTAGTGACAAGCATTAAGCATAGCAAAGTCATAGCAACATCAATCTCAGAACATAATGGATACTAGGGATCAAACCCTAACAAAACTAACTCGATTACATGATAAATCTCATCCAACCCATCACCGTCCAGCAAGCCTACGATGGAATTACTCACGCACGGCGGTGAGCATCATGAAATTGGTGATGGAGGATGGTTGATGATGACGACGGCGACGAATCCCCCTCTTCGGAGCCTCAAACGGACTCCAGATCAGCCCTCCCGAGATGTTTTAGGGCTTGGCGGTGGCTTCGTATCATAAAATACGATGATTTCTTCTCTCCGATTTTTTCTCTTCGAAAGCAAATATATAGAGTTGGAGTTGGCGTCGGAGGGCATCCAGGGGGACCACGAGGTAGGGGGGCGCGCCCTAGGGGGGCGCCCCCCACCCTCGTGAGAAGGGTGTGGGCCCCCTGGTCTTCATCTTTGGCGAGGATTTTTTTCTAAGATGTTCCGTGGAGTTTCAGGTCATTCCGAGAATATTTATTTTCTGCACATAAAACAACATCATGGCAATTCTGCTGAAAACAGCGTCAGTCCGGGTTAGTTTCATTCAAATCATACAAGTTAGAGTCCAAAACAAGGGCAAAAGTGTTTGGAAAAGTAGATACGACGGAGACGTATCAATCTGCCTTAAAGCATTACTCTGTTCTTATGAATTTAATACTCTAGATGCATGCTGGATAGCGGTCGATGTGTGGAGTAATTGTAGTAGATGCAGAATAATTTCGGTCTACTTGTCTAGGACGTGATTCCTATATACATGATCATACCTAGATATTCTCATAACTATGCTCAATTCTATCAATTGCTCGACAGTAATTCGTTTACCCACCGTAATACTTATGCTCTTGAGAGAAGCCACTAGTGAAACCTATGGCCCCCAGGTCTATCTTCCATCATATTAATCTTCCAATACTTAGTTATTTCCTTTGCCATTTATTTTACTTTGCATCTTTATTTCTCTTTATCATAAAAGTACCAAAAATATTATCTTATCATATCTATCAGAACTCACTCTCGTAAGTGACCGAGAAGGGCTTGACAACCCCTTTATCGCGTTGGTTGTGAGGTTCTTATTTGTTTGTGTAGGTGCGTGGGACTTGAGCGTGATCTCCTACTGGATTGATACCTTGGTTCTCAAAAACTGAGGGAAATACTTACGCTACTTTGATGCATCACCCTTTCCTCTTCAAGTGAAAACCAACGCAGTGCTCAAGAGGTAGTAAGAAGGATTTTTGGCGTTGTTGCCGGGGAGATTCGCGCCAAGCCAAGTCAAGTCAAGACATACCAAGTACCCATCACAAACTCTTATCCCTCGCATTACATTATTTGCCATTTGCCTCTCATTTTCCTCCCCCCCACTTCACCCTTGACGTTTTATTCGCCCTCTCTCTCCGTCCTCCTTCTCTTTCCCTACTTGCCTCCTTTTGCCCGTTTCTTGTTTGTTTGTGTGTTGGATTGCTTGCCTGTCACGATGGCTGAAGATAATACTAAATTGTGTGACTTTGCCAATACCAACAACAATGATTTTCTTAGCACTCCGTTTGCTCCTCTTACCGATGCTCAATCCTGTGAAATTAATGCTGCTTTGTTGAATCTTGTCATGAAAGATCAATTCGCCGGCATTTGTGAAGATGTCGCTACCCATCTAAACAACTTTGTTGATTTGTGTGATATGCAAAAGAATAAAGATGTGGATAATGATATTGTTAAATTGAAGCTATTTCCGTTTTTGCTTAAGGATCGTGCTAAAGCTTGGTTTTCGTCTTTGCCTAAAAATAGTATTGATTCATGGAATAAGTGCAAAGATGCTTTTATCTCTAAGTATTTTCCTCCCACTAAGATCATCTCTCTTAGAAACGTCATTATGAATTTTAAGCAACTTGATCATGAACATGTTGCACAATCTTGGGAGAGGATGAAATTAATGATACATAATTGCCATGCACATGGTTTGAATCTTTAGATGATTATACAAAACTTTTATGCCGGATTGAATTTTGCTTCTAGAAATCTTTTAGATTCGGCCGCGGGAGGCACTTTTATGGAAATCACTTTAGGAGAAGCTACCAAACTCCTAGATAATATTATGGTTAATTATTCTCAATGGCACACCGAAAGATCTACTACTAAAAAAGTGCATGCAATTGAAGAGATTAATGTTTTGAGTGGAAAGATGGATGGACTTATGAAATTGTTTGCTAATAAGAGTGCTCCTACTGATCCTAATGATATGCCTTTGCCTACCTTGATTGAGAATAATAATGAATCTATGTATGTGAATTTTGTTGGTAGGAACAATTTTGGTAATAACGCGTATAGAGGTAATTTTAATCCTAGGCCGTTTCCTAGTAATTCCTCTAATAATTATGGTAATTCCTACAACAATTCCTATGGAAATTATAATAATATGTCCTCTGATTTTGAATCTAATATTAAAGAATTTATTACTTTGCAAAAGAGTTTCAATGCTTTGATTGAAGAAAAAATGCTTAAGATTGATCAGTTGGCTAGGAACATTGATAGAATTTCTCTTGATGTTGATTCTTTGAAACTTATATCTATTCCACCTAAGCACGATATCAATGAGTCTCTCAAAGCCATGAGAATTTCCATTGATGAGTGCAAAGAAAGAACCTCTAGGATGCGTGCTAAGAAAGATTGCTTTATAAAAGCATGTTCTTCTAGTTTTCATGAAAATAAAGATGAAGATCTAAAAGTTATTGATGTGTCTCCTATTAAATCTTTGTTTTGCAGTATGAATCTTGATAATGATGGGGCTGAAGATGAGCCACCTTTACCTAGAAGGCGTTCCAAAATTTCGGAGTCTTTAGATCTTGATGCTAAAATTGTTAAAGGTGGGATTGAAGAGGTCAAAACTTTAAATATCAATGAACCCACTATTTTGGATTTCAAGGAATTTAATTATGATAATTGCTCTTTGATATATTGTATTTCCTTGTTGCAATCCGTGCTAAATTCTCCTCATGCTTATAGTCAAAATAAAGCTTTTACTAAACATATCATTGATGCTTTGATGCAATCTTATGAAGAAAAACTTGAGTTAGAAGTTTATATTCCTAGAAAACTTTATGATGAGTGGGAACCTACAATAAAAATTAAAATTAAAGATCATGAGTGCTATGCTTTGTGTGATTTGGTTGCTAGTGTTTCCATGATTCCAAAAACCTTGTGTGACTTGCTAGGATTCCGTGATTTTGATGATTGTTCTTTAAATTTGCACCTTGCGGATTCCACTATTAAGAAACCTATGGGAAGAATTAATGATGTTCTTATTGTTGCAAATATGAACTATGTGCCCGTAGATTTCATTGTTCTTGATATAGATTGCAATCCTTCATGTCCGATTATTCTTGGTAGACCTTTCCTTAGGACGATTGGTGCAATTATTGATATGAAGGAAGGGAATATTAGATTCCAATTTCCGTTAAGGAAAGTCATGGAACACTTCCCTAGAAATAAAATTAGATTACCATATGAATGAATCTATTATGAGAGCCACTTATTGATTGCCTACCAAAGATGGCAATACCTAGATCTATCTTCGCTTTTATGCCTAGCTAGGGGCGTTAAACGATAGCGCTTGTTGGGAGGCAACCCAATTTTATTTTTATTCCTTGATTTTTGCTCCTGTTTAGTAATAAATAATTTACCTATCCTATGTTTTGGTTGTGTTTTTTGTGTTTAATTAGTGTTTGTGCCAAGTAGAACCGTTGGGAAGACTTGGGGAAAGTCTTTTTGATCTTGCTGTAGAAAACAGAAACTTTAGCGCTCACGAGAATTGCTGCCATTTTTACTTGGAAAATGATATTTAGTTAATTATTTTTTTAAGATTATTAATAGATAAATTCCTCACGTCCAGCAATTTATTTTAGAATTTTTGGGGTTCCAGAACTTGCGTTAGCTACAGATTACTACAGACTGTTCTGTTTTTGACAGATACTATTTTTCTTGTGTTGTTTGCTTATTTTGATGAATCTATGGCAAGTAAAAGAGTTTATAAACCATAGAGAAGTTGGAATACAGTAGGTTTAACACCAATATAAATAAAGAATGAGTTCATTACAGTACCTTGAAGTGGTGTTTTGTTTTCTTTCGCCAACGGAGCTCATGAGATTTTCTATTTTGAGTTTTGTGTTGTGAAGTTTTCAAGTTTTGGGTAAAGATTTGATGGATTATGGAACAAGGAGTGTCAAGAGCCTAAGCTTGGGGATGCCCACGGCACCCCAAGGTAAAATTCAAGGTCACCAAAAAGCTTAAGCTTGGGGATGCCCCGGAAGGCATCCCTTCTTTCGTCTTCATCTATCGATAACTTTACTTGGAGCTATATTTTTATTCACCACATGATATGTGTTTTGCTTGGAGCGTCTTGTATGATTTGAGTCTTTGCTTTTTAGTTTACCACAATCATCCTTGGTTTGAAATTTATTAGAATACTCTATGTGCTTCACTTATATCTTTTGAGCTATATAGTTTTTGCTCTAGCGCTTCACATATATCTTTTAGAGCACGGTAGTGGATTTTTTTATAGAAAATATTGTTCTCTCATGCTTCACTTATATTATTTTGAGAGTCCTTTAGAACAACATGGCAATAATAATAAAAACTTTCATATAAGTGCATTGAGTACTATGAGAAGTTTGATACTTGATAATTGTTTTGAGATATGAAGATGGTGATATTAGAGTCATGCTAGTTGAGTAGTTGTGAATTTGAGAAATACTTCTGTTGAAGTTTGTGATTCTCGTAGCATGCACGTATGGTGAACCGTTATGTGATGAAGTCGGAGCATGATTTATTTATTGATTGTCTTCCTTATGAGTGGCGGTCGGGGACGAGCGATGGTCTTTTCCTACCAATCTATCCCCCTAGGAGCATGCGTGTAATACTTTATTTCGATAACTAATAGATTTTTGCAATAAGTATGTGAGTTCTTCATGACTAATGTTGAGTCCATGGATTATACGCACTCTCACCCTTCCACCATTGCTAGCCTCTCTATTATCGCGCAACTTTCGCTGGTACCATAAACCCACCATATACCTTCCTCAAAATAGCCACTCCGAGATATATTGCCATACAACTTTCCACCGTTCCGTTATTATGACACGCTTCATCATTGTCATATTGCTTGCATGATCACGTAGTTGACATCGTATTTGGGGCAAAGCCACCGTTCATAATTCTTTCATACATGTCACTCATGCATCATTGCACATCCCGGTACACCGCCGGAGGCATTCACATAGAGTCATATTTTGTTCTAAGTATTGAGTTGTAATTGTTGAGTTGTAAGAAAAATAAAAGTGTGATGATCATCATTATTAGAGCATTGTCCCAGTGAGGAAAGGATGATGGAGACTATGATTCCCCCACAAGTCGGGATGAGACTCCGGACGAAAAATTAAAAAATTAAAAAAAGAGAAAAGAGGCCAAAAGAAAAAAAAGGAACAAATAAAAAAATTTAGAGAAAAAGAGAGAAGGGACAATGTTACTATCTTTTTCCACACTTGTGCTTCAAGGTAGCACCATGTTCTTCATATAGAGAGTCTCCTATGATATCACTTTCATATACTAGTGGGAATTCTTCATTATAGAACTTGGCTTGTATATTCCAATGATGGGCTTCCTCAAAATGCCCTAGGTCTTCGTGGGCAAGCAAGTTGGATGCACACCCACTTAGTTTCTTTTGTTGAGCTTTCATATACTTATATCTCTAGTGCATCCGTTGCATGACAATCCCTACTCACTCACGTTGATATCTATTAATGGGCATCTCCATAGCCCGTTGATACGCCTAGTTGATGTGAGACTATCTTCTCCCTTTTTTTCTTCCCCACAACCACCATTCTATTCCACCATAGTGCTATATCCATGGCTCACGCTCATATATTGCGTGAAGATTGAAAAAGTTTGAGAACATCAAAAGTATGAAACAATTGCTTGGCTTGTCATTGGGGTTGTGCATGATTTAAATATTTTGTGTGGTGAAGATAGAGTATAGCCATACTATATGATTTTGTAGGGATAACTTTCTTTGGCCATGTTATTTTCAGAAGAGATAATTGCTTAGTTAGTGTGCTTGAAGTATTATTATTTTTATGTCAATATTAAACTTTTATCTTGAATCTTTCGGATCTGAACATTCATGCCACAATAAAGAAAAATTACATTGAGAAATATGTTAGATAGCATTCCACATCAAAAATTCTTCTTTTATCATTTACCTACTCGAGGACAAGCAGGAATTAAGCTTGGGGATGCTTGATACGTCCCCAACGTATCTATAATTTTTGATAGCTCCATGCTATTATATTATCTATTTTGGATGTTAACAGGCTTTATTTTACACTTTTATATCATTTTTTGGGACTAACCTACTAATCGGAGGCCCAACCCAAATTGTTGTTTTTTGCCTATTTTAGGGTTTCGAAGAAAAGGAATATCAAATGGAGTCCAAACGAAATGAAACCTTCGGGAACGTGATTTTATCAACAAACGTGATCCAGGAGACTTGGAGTGGCCGTCAGGAAACAAGGGAGGAAGGCATGAGGTAGGGGGATGCGCCTACCCCCTGGGCGCACCCTCCACCCTCGTGGGCCCTCCGTTGCTCCACCGACGTACTTCTTCCTCCTATATATTCACGTACCCCCAAACATCCAGGAGCACCACGAAAACCTAATTCCACCGCCGCAACCTTCTGTACTCGAGAGACCCCATCTGGGGACATTTTCCGGAGCTTCGCCGGAGGGGGCATTGATCACGGAGGGCCTCTACATCAACTCCATGGACTCTCCGGTGATGTGTGAGTAGTTTACTTCAGACCTACGGGTCCATAGTTATTAGCTAGATGGCTTCTTCTCTCTCTTTGGATATCAATACAAAGTTCTCCTCGATTCTCTTGGAGATCTATTCGATGTAATCTTCTTTTGCGGTGTGTTTGTCAAGATCTGATGAATTGTGGGTTTATGATCCAGATTATCTATGAACAATATTTGATTCTCCTTTGAATTCTTTTATGTATTATTGGTTTATCTTTGCAAGTCTCTGTAACACCCTCGATGCGACTATAGCTCCCACATGTCGAGGCACAACTTAGAGACATAATCGCATTGAAGGCATATGTCGCAAGTCAGGCAATCTTCACAACATCCCATGTAATATGATAATAAAAAGGGAGATAACATAGTTGGCTTACACTCGCCATGTCAATCAAGTGCATAAATAACATTACATCATCCAAACACTCATGGCCCGACTACGGCGCCAAAATAAAAGAGAACCCAACATGCGACAACGGTCCCGTTCACCCCCAACTGGGCACCACTACTGATCATCGGGAAAGGAAACGTAGTAACATTGAGAGTCTTCGTCAAACTCCCACTTGAGCTCATACGCGTCTCCTGGAGCGGAATCATCAGGCCCTGCATCTGGTGTAATAGTAATATGTGAGCCATAGGGACTCAGCAATCTCGCACCCTCGCGATCAAGACTATTTAAGCTTATAGGAAGGGTAAGGTAAAATATTAGTGGAGCTGCAGCAAGCGACTAGCAAGTATGGTGGCTAACTTATTCGCAAAAGAGAGCGAGAAGAGGAGGCAAGGCGCGAGCGAGAAACTAGAGAGCAACCTGCGCAAACATTACTCCAACACCGTGTCCACTTCCCGGACTCCACCGAGAAGAGGCCATCACGGTAACACACTCAGTTGATTCATTTTAATTAAGTAAAGGTTCAAGTTATCTACAACCGGACATTAACAAATTCCCATCTGCCCATAACCGCGGGCACGGCTTTCGAAAGTTCAAATCCCTGCAGGGGAGTCCCAACTGAGCCCATGACAAGCTCTCACGGTCAACGAAGGAATAGACCTCCTCCCAAGACGTTCCGACCAGACTCGGTATCTCGGTAATTCAAGACACTTCGACAGGTTAAAACAAATCCAGCAACACCGCCCGAATGTGCCGACAAATCCCGATAGGAGCTGCACATATCTCTTTCTCAGGGCACACTCAGATGAACACTACGTACAACTAAAACCAACCCTCAAGTTGCCCCGAGGTGGCGCTGCAAGTGGCTCTATTTGGACCAACACTCAGAGGAGCACTGGCCCGGGGGGGTTTAAAATAAGATGACCCTCGGGCTCCGGAAACCCAAGGGGAAAAGAGGCTAGGCGGCAAATGGTAAGACCAATGTTGGGCATTACTGGAAAAGCTTTAATCAGGGCGAAATATCAAGGGGTTCCCATTATAACCCAACCGCGTAAGGAACGCAAAAATCCGGGAACATAACACCGATATGACGGAAACTAGGGCGGTAAAAGTGGAACAAAACACTAGGCGAGAGGCCGGGCCTTCCACCCTTTACCAAGTATATAGATGCATTAAGATAACAAGGCAATATAATGATATCCCAACAAGTAAATAAAGGATGTTCCAACAAGGAACGGCCTCCAATCTTCACCTGCAACTAGCAACGCTATAAGAGGGGCTGAGCAAAGCGGTGACATAGCCAATCAACAGTTTGCTAGGACATGGTGGATTAGGGGTTTGACATGGCAATTTGGGAGGCTTGCAAGCAAGTGGTAGGCATCATAGCAATGGCATAGCAAAAGAGCGAGCAAACTAGCATAGCAAAGATAGTAGTGATTTCGAGGGTATGATCATCTTGCCTGCACAGTTGTCAGAGTTGACTGGATCCTCAAAAGCAAATTCAACGGGCTCCTCCTTAGCGAACTCGTCTCCCGGCTCTACCCAAACAAGACAAACAAGCAACAAGTATACAATCAACCACGTGCAAACTCAATCAACACGATGCAAAGATGATATGCTATGCGGGATGCGATGCGGAATGCAAAATGCAAGATATGACAGGAAATGCATGAACCTAGCCTCAACTTGGAAAACCAAGTGTGCCACTGGAAAGATGGGATGAAATCGCTTGAAAACGATATAAAGAACGCCGGAATCGGAGTTACGGTTTGGAAATGGCAAGCGATTCAAATATGACACCGGTCTGCGATTTACAGCAAGTAGGCATCTAAATGCAATGAGATGAATATGCTACAGCATTCAAACATGGCATCAAAATACATGGCAGGGAAGCATTCAAGATGCTTAACAAAAGTCTAGCACTGAGCTACGGCCAAATCATCCATTAGGAGGTTCAAACAAGCATGGCAAAAATGCAAATGGTAAAACAGATCTCAGACTTAGTGAAATTAACACTTGTCTGGAATTTCAGATCATATAGCCCTCTTCGGAGCAACAAAACAACATGCTACAAGACTTAAACATGACAAAAAAGACATGGCATGGAGCTACTCAACAAGCTTAACAAAAGTCCCTTAGTGACCTTGAGCCAAAAGGGATCACAAAATATACTAACAAGCACACGAACATAGCAAAAACATAATCAGTTTTCAGACTTTGTGAAAACTGGGACATGCTGAAACATAACTCACGAAGGCATGTTTACGAGCTCGATGCACTCACCACGGTGCAAGTCATGGCAAGACAAGCATACATCCCTTAAGAAGGCACAAAATTCAAGCTAGACATGGCAAGATCAATGGCATAGCATGCACGGATCAACTACAATAACATCGGCAAAATCGCAAACAAGTTGACGATCTGCCCATATTCGCAACGAAGCAAAAGTAGAGCTCAATTGACTCAAGTTAGGGTGCTCCATAATTGCAAACAAAAACATGGATGGATAGAGCACTACAATATTAACAAAACTCCTTTACTGATCATCCTCAAAAGAGGCACGGATCACTAGGAAACAACATGAACATATGGCATCATGAACTAAACAATCCCAGGACTTAGTGAAACTACCAAGTCCCTGAAAACAGATTTACCGGGTGCCTCACTTTGCAAGCTTGCACAAGTCACCACAGACATCCTAAAAATACATGGGTTGCACCTCTGGAGAGATGACAAAACCCTTAACAAAACATATGTAGAACTCACGGGCATAGCATGCACACATCAATCATGGCAAAAATGACAAAAGTGCTAAACGGAGTAGCAGATCTGACAATTAACTCAAGTAGCCCTATTCTAACAGAATTTAGGGTATCAAGATGAACTCAAATGAAAATGATGCAATGTAATGGAATGATGTACTCTCTGAGATGAACATTTTGATATGCTATATGCATGAATCGGAGCTACGGATGCAAAGTTACGGAGCCGCGAACATGGCAACTTGGATCAGGAATTCTGGGACTTAGAAGAAGGAAAAAAATGACCTAGGGTTACTGTTCACTCCGATCCAGAGTAGCGGCGGCGGCGAGCCGAGGAAGAACGACCGGCGCTCGAGGTGGCCGGCGACGAGGGAACTCCGATCCGGCGAGGGGGGACGCCGGATCCGGTGCGGCAGGAGACGGAGGCGGCCACGGGTGGACGTCGAGGTGGCCGCGGCGGCCTAGTGCGGCGGGGCGGCAAAGGCGGGGCGGCGGGGCCGGCCGGCGACGGGTGGCCGAGCCCGGCCGAGTGAGGCGGCGGTGGATCGGGGCGGCGCCGGCGGCCGCTGATGGAGGAGATGGCGGCGCGGGCGGTGAGGCGTCTCGGCCCGGAAGGGCGGCGGCGAGGGCCAGAGATGGGCTCCTGGGCCTGGCGGCAGGGACGGCGGGCGCAGCCAACGGGGCGGCGACACGTGGCGGAGGCGGGCGGTGGCGGACACGTCCGGCCCGAATCGGACGTGTCCGTCGGCAGGAGGTGCAGTTTTTAGGGTTTCGGGGAGGAAGAAGATCCGAAAACGAAGGGGCCTTTATATAGGCATAGAGGGAGCTAGGAGAGTCCAAATGAGGTGCGGTTTTCGGCCACGCAATCGTGATCGAACGCTCTAGATGATGGAGCAGAGTTAGGTGGGTTTTGGGCCAAATTGTAGGGGTGTTGGGCTGCAACACACACGAGGCCTTTTCGGTCCCTCGGTTAACCGTTGGAGTATCAAACGAAGTCCAAATGATACGAAACTTGACAGGCAGTCTACCGGTAGTAAAACAAGGCCGCTTGGCAAGTCTCGGTCCAATCCGGAAATATTTAATCCCCACACACAAAAGAAGCTAGAAATGACCATCGGAGGAGAACGAAGCGCCAGAATGCAAAACGGACAACGGGGAAAATGCTCGAATGCATGAGACGAACACGTATGCAAATGCAATGCACATGATGACATGATATGAGATGCATGACAATGACAACAACACACGGAGACAAAAACCCGAACCCAAGGAAATAAATATAACTTAACGCCGGAAACGGCAAGAGTTGGAGTACAAATAGGGAAAGTTACATCCGGGGTGTTACAGTCTCTTCAAATTATCAGTTTGGTTTGGCCTACTAGATTGATCTTTCTTGCCATGGGAGAAGTGCTTAGCTTTGGGTTCAATCTTGCGCTGTTCGATCCCAGTGACAGAAAGGGAACCAATACATATTGTATTGTTGCCATCGAGGATAAAAAGTTGGGGTTTATATCATATTGCATGAGTTTATCCATCCACATCATGTCATCTTCCTTAAAGCATTACTCTGTTCTTATGAACTTAATACTCTAGATGCATGCTGGATAGCGGCCGATGTGTGGAGTAATAGTAGTAGATGCAGAATCGTTTCGGTCCACTTGTCTCGGACGTGATGCCTATATACATGATCATACCTATATATTCTCATAACTATGTTCAATTCTATCAATTGCTCGACAGTAATTCGTTTACCCACCGTAACACTTATGCTCTTGAGAGAAGCCACTAGTGAAACCTATGGCCCCTGGGTCTATCTTCCATCATATTAATCTTCCAATACTTAGTTATTTCCTTTGCCATTTATTTTACTTTGCATCTTTATTTCTCTTTATCATAAAAATACCAAAAATATTATCTTATCATATCTATCAGATCTCACTCTCGTAAGTGACCGAGAAGGGCTTGACAACCCCTTTATCACGTTGGTAGCGAGGTTCTTATTTGTTTGATTAGGTGTGTGGGACTTGAGCATGATCTCCTACTGGATTGATACCTTGGTTCTCAAAAACTGAGGGAAATACTTACGCTACTTTGCTGCATCACCATTTCATCTTCAAGGGAAAACCAACGCAGTGCTCAAGAGGTAGCAAGGTGGGCGACGGGCCGGGATGGGCGTGGAGGATTAAAGCGGCACAGATGCGATGGCCTGGCGCCATCGTCCACACCATGACACCGAGCAATGGCGGTCCGCGCAGAGCCAGAGCTTTTTTGCCACCCCAGTCCAGCAGGGACCGGTGCAGCACGGTGCAGAGGCTCAGCTCCTCCACGTCGCCCGGCTCTGTGTTGCGTAGCAATGACTCCCATTCATCAATGTGGGATCCGCCACTGGACGTTGCGCTACTGTTGTCGCTCGCCATAGATCAGAAGGGGGAAGGGGAGAGGAGGAGACATGGAGAAGTGGAGTGGAGAATTAGCTCTAACTCTGGTCTAGTGTTGGTCTGGGGGATATATTGTTGGGGAACATAGCATGCAATTTCAAAAAAAAATCCTACGCTCACGCAAGATCTATCTAGGAGATGCATCGCAACGAGAGGGGGAGAGTGTGTCCACGTATGCTCGTAGACCGAAAGCGGAAGCGTTTGACAGTGCGGTTGATGTAGTCGAACTTCTTCAAGATCTGACCGATCAAGCACCGAACATACAACACCTCGGAGTTCTGCACACTTTCAGCTCGATGATTTCCCTCGTCCTCTTGATCCAGCAATGGTGTCGAGGAAGAAGATGAGTTCCATCAGCATGACGGCGTGGTGATGGTGATGGTGAAGTGATCCGTGCAGGGCTTCGCCTAAGCACTACGAAGATATGACCGGAGGCGTAAACTGTGGAGGGGGCGCCGCACACTAATACGTCTCCATCATATCTATAATTTTTTATTGTTCCATGCCAATATTATACAACTTTTACATACTTTTGGCAACTTTTTATACTATTTTTGGGACTAACATATTGATCCAGTGCCTTGTGCCAGTTCCTGTTTGTTGCATGTTTTTTGTTTCGCAGAAACACCATATCAAACGGAGTCCAAACGGGATAAAAACTGACGGAGATTTTTTTGGAATATATGTGATTTTTGGGAAGAAGAATCAACGTGAGACGATGCCCAAGGGGGGCACGAGGCAGGGGGCGCGCCCAAGGGGGGTGGGCGCAACCCTGGCCCATGTGGACACCCCGTAAGGCGGTTGGTGCCCTTCTTTCGCTGCAAGAAAGCCAATATCCGGATAGAAATCATGTTAAAATTTCAGCCCAATCGGAGTTAGGGATCTCCGGGAATATAAGAAACGGTGAAAGGCCAGAATCTGAAACGCAAAAACAGAGAGAGACAGAGAGACCGATCCAATCTCGGAGGGGTTCTCGCCCCTCCCATGCCATGGAGGCCATGGAACAGAGGGGAAACCCTTCTCCCATCTAGGGAGAAGGTCAAGGAAGAAGAAGAATAAGGGGGGCTCTCTCCCCCTCTCTTCCGGTGGCGCCGGAACGCCGCCGGGGCCATCATCGTGTCACCGCAATCTACACCAACACCTCCGTCATCTTCACCAACATCTTCATCACCTTCCCCCATCTATCTACAGTGGTCCACTCTCCCGCAACCCGCTGGACCCTCTACTTGAACATGGTGCTTTATGCTTCACAGTATTATCCAATGATGTGTTGCCATCCTATGATGTTTAAGTAGATTTTCGTTGTCCTATCGGTAATTGGTGAATTGCTCTGATTGGTTTTAATTTTCTTGTGGTTATGTTGTTGTCCTTTGGTGCCCATCATATGAGTGCGCGCTTGGATCACACCATAGGGTTAGTTGTATGTTGATAGGACTATGTATTGGAGGGCAAGAGTGACAGAAGCTTCAACCTAGCATAGAAATTGATGCATACGGGATTGAAGGGGGACCAATACATCTTAATGCTATGGTTGGGTTTTACCTTAATGTACATTAGTAGTTGCGGATGCTTTCTAATAGTTCCAATCATAAGTGCATAGAATTCCAAGTCATGGATGCCATGCTAGCAGTGGCCTCTCCCAGATAAAACTTGCTATCGGTCTAGTAAAATAGTCAATTGCTTAGGGACAATTCCGCAACTCCTACCACCACTTTTCCACACTCGCTATACTATCTTTATTACTTCTTTACCTAAAACAACCCCTAGTTTTTATTTACGTGCTCTTTATATTCTTGCAAACCTATCCAGTTACACCTACAAAATACTTCTAATTTCATACTTGTTCTAGGTAAAGTGAACGTTAAGTGTGCGTAGAGTTGTACCGTGGTCGATAGAACTTGAGGAAATATTTGTTCTACCTTTAGCTCCTTGTTGGGTTCGACACTCTTTCTTAGCGAAAGAGGCTACAATTGATCCCCTATACTTGTGGGTTATCAAGACCTTTTTCTGGCGCCGTTGCCGGGGAGTTATAGTGTGGCGTGAATATTCTCGTGTGTGCTTGTTTGATTTATCAGTAAGTAGTTTTTATTTTGTGCTCTTGTTTTCTATCTTTAGTTATGGGTAGTAAACGCAAAATACTAAAAAAATTAGTGGTACCTACAGAACCAATGGTTGAAGAACCACTCAAAATCTATCACACTACTGAAGCTTTTTACTTGGATCATCTTCGATCCCTATGTGCTCGGGCTGAAACCCTAACTAGCTTAGTTGAGGGCAAATCTTTGGATGCGCATTCTTGTTATGTGCGACACCGCATATCTGAAAAAGGGAATCTTTTACTGGATCAAATTCATCGTTTGCAGTGCTATGCTTGGAATTTATGTGAAATATATGATTGTACTTGTTGTTCTAAAGACCCTAAGAAACACCTTCCTTACCAATGTGAGTTTAGTGATAATGGAATCGTATCTTCGTATATTAAGGGTGTTTATAATTACTATGATGTTCAACAAATTGAAGAATTTGTTGCTTTTAGGGGTACTTGTGAAATTGCTTCTTTTATTGAAGAGTGTGACACTACTCTCTACAAATCTGAAAATTTGGCCATACTTAAATATTGCTATGATAATTATGCTTCTAATCCTTATATTAAACCATATATTGAGGACTCCTCCGTTGTCTAAGAAGAGACTAATATTTTGCAGGAGTCTATGGAAGAAGAAATGAACGACATTATGAGCTCATTGGATGAAAAAGATGAGGAGGAGAGCGAAGAACAAAAGGAGGAAGAGCGGATTGATCACCCATTCCCACCATCTAATGAGAGTAACCCTTTATCCCATACATTTTTTAATTTCCCTTCGAATTTGCTGAAGGATGAATGCTATGATGACTGTTATGATCCTGTTGATTCTTTGAAATATCCCTTTTTGATGATGCTTGCTATGCTTGTGGCCAAGATGTCAATATGAATTATGCTTATGGAGATGAACTTGCTATAGTTTCTTATGTTAAACATGAAATTGTTGCTATTGCACCCACGCATGATAGTCCTATTATCTTTTTGAATTCTCCCGACTACGTACACTGTATCGGAGAAGTTTTCCCTTATTAAGGATTATATTGATGGGTTGCGTTTTACTACTACACATGATGATTTTGGTAGATACAATATGCATGTGCTTGCTGCTCCTACTTTCAATTATTATGAGAGAGGAACTACATCTCCGCCTCTCCATGTTTCCAATAAGATAAAATTGCAAGAAATTTTTTATACTATGCATTGGCCTTTACTAGGTGTGCATGAATTGTTCTTTTATGACATGCTGATGCATAGGAAGAGAGTTAGACTTCGTTGTTGCTTGATTTATGTTACTTTGTGCTCACTACTAAATCACAAATCATTGTTAATTAAAATTGGCTTTGATATACCTTGGGATCCGGGTGGATCCATTACTTGAGCACTATATGCCTAGCTTAATGGCTTTAAAGAAAGCGCTGCCAGGGAGACAACCCGGAAGTGCATTTATTTCTGTTGTGTGCTTTTATGAAGTTTAAAAATAAAAATAATGTGTCAAGATTTGCCTTTAGGATGTTTACATTGCTTGTTGGTTTGTGCGGTACAAACCAGAAACTTTGTCTCTAGTGCATGATTTTACATTTTTTTTACTAGAACGTCAAACGGTTCTGAAACTTGTTGCACTGCCTTTCTATACAAATTTTTTATTTTTCATAATTTTTTCAGAATTTTTGGAGTACCAGAAGTATGGTGAATGTTCAGATTACTACAGACAGTCCTGTTTAAGACAGATTCTGTTTTTGATGCATAGTTTGCTTGTTTTGATGAAACTATCATTTTCTATTAGTGGATTAAGCCATGGAAAAGTTATATTACAGTAGCTAAAATGCAAAAATAAAATATGAATTGTTTTTCAACAGTACTTAGAGTAATGATTTTCTTTATTTTACTAATGGATCTTACCGAGCTTTCTGTTGAGTTTTGTGTGGATGAAGTGTTCGAAGATCGAGGATGTCCCGATGTGAGAAGGAGGAGAGACAAGAGCTCAAGCTTGGGGATGCCCAAGGCACCCCAAGTAAATATTCAAGGAGACTCAAGCGTCTAAGCTTGGGGATGCCCCGGAAGGCATCCCATCTTTCTTCAACAAGTATCGGTATGTTTTTGGATTCGTTTCGTTCATCCGATATGTGCAAATCTTGGAGCATCTTTTGCATTTAGTTTTCACTTTTCTTTGATGCACCATGCTGGTATGAGATAGTCCATGGTTGATTTATAGAATTCTCTTTGCACTTCACTTATATCTTTTGATTATGGCTTTATAGAATGCTTCATGTGCTTCACTTATATCATTTGAAGTTTGGATTGCATGTTTCCCTACACATAGAAAACCGCCATTTGTAGAATGCTCTTTTGCTTCACTTATATTTGTTAGAGCATGGGCATATCTTTTGTAGAAAGAATTAAACTATCTTGCTTCACTTATATCTATTTAGAGAGTTGACAGGAATTGGTCATTCACATGGTTAGTCATAAAACCCTACATAAAACTTGTAGATCACTGAATATGATATGATTGATTCCTTGCAATAGTTTTGCGATATAAAGGTGGTGATATTAGAGTCGTGCTAGTGGGTAGTTATGGATTGTAGAAATACTTGTGTTGAAGTTTGTGATTCCTGTAGCATGCACTTATGGTGAACCGTTATGTAACGAAGTTGGAGCATGAGGTATTTATTGATTGTCTTCCTTATGAGTGGCGGTCGGGGACGAGCGATGGTCTTTTCCTACCAATCTATCCCCCTAGGAGCATGCGCATAGTACTTCGTTTCGATGGCTAATAGATTTTTGCAATATGTATGTGAGTTCTTTATGACTAATGTTGAGTCCATGGATTATACGCACTCTCACCCTTCCATCATTGCCAGCCTCTTCGGTACCGTGCATTGCCCTTTCTCACCTTGAGAGTCGGCGCAAACTTTGCCGGTGCATCCAAACCCCGTGATATGATATGCTCTATCACACATGAGCCTCCTTATATCTTCCTCAAAACAGCCACCATACCTACCTATTATGGCATTCCCGTAGCCATTCCGAGATATATTTCCATGCAACTTCCATCATCATCATCATATACATGACTTGAGAACTTATTGTCATAATGCTTTGCATGATCGTAAGATACCTAGCATGATGTTTTCATGGCTTGTCCGTTTTTGATATCATTGCTACACTAGATCATTGCACATCCCGGTACACCGCCTGAGGCATTCATATAGAGTCATACTTTGTTCTAGATATCGAGTTGTAATATTGAGTTGTAAGTAAATAAAAGTGTGATGATCATCATTGTTAGAACATTGTCCCATGTGAGGT
>NC_041386.1:524234744-524263634 GCF_002162155.2 Triticum dicoccoides | reverse complement strand
CCAAAGAAGCCTACAAAAAAAGAAAAAAAAGAAAAAAATTGAGAGAAAAGAGAGAAGGGACAATGTTACTATCCTTTTACCACACTTGTGCCTCAGAGTAGCACCATGTTCTTCATATAGAGAGTCTCTTGAGTTATCACTTTCATATACTAGTGGGAATTTTCATTATAGAACTTTGCTTGTATATTCCAAGGATGGGATTCCTCAAATGCCCTAGGTCTTCATGAGAAAGCAAGTTGGATGCACGCCCACTTAGTTTCAGTTTGAGCTTTCATACACTTATAGCTCTAGTGCATCTGTTGCATGGCAATCCCTACTCCTCGCATTGACATCAATTGATGGGCATCTCCATAGCCCATTGATTAGCAGCGTCAATGTGAGACTTTCTTCCTTTTTGTCTTCTCCACACAACCTCCACCATCATATTCTATTCCACATATAGTGCTATATCCATGGCTCATGCTCATGTATTGCGTGAAAGTTGAAAAGGTTTGAGAACATCAAAAGTATGAAACAATTTCTTGGCTTGTCATCTGGTTTGTGCATGATTTGAATACTTTGTGTGGTGAAGATGGAGCATAGCCAGACCATATGATTTTCTAGGGATAACTTTCTTTGGCCATGTTATTTTGAAAAGACATGATTGCTTTATTAGTATGCTTGAAGTATTATTGTCTTAATGTCAAATGATAGACTATTGCTTTGAATCACTCGTGTCTTAATATTCATGCCATAATTAGATTACATGATCAATATTATGCTAGGTAGCATTCCACATCAAAAATTATATTTTTTATCATTTACCTACTCGAGGACGAGGTGGAATTAAGCTTGGGGATGCTGATACGTCTCCGTCGTATCTATAATTTTTGATTGTTACATGCCAATATTATACAACTTTTACATACTTTTGGCAACTTTTTATACTAATTTTGGGACTAACATATTGATCCAGTGCCCAGTGCCAGTTCCTGTTTGTTGCATGTTTTTTGTTTCGTAGAAAATCCATATCAAACGGAGTCCAAATGGGATAAAAACTGACGCAGATTTTTTTGGGAATATATGTGATTTTGGGGAAGAAGAATCAATGCGAGACGATGCCCGAGGAGGGCACGAGGCAGGGGCGCGCCCCTGGCCCTTGTGGCCACCTCGTAAGGTGGTTGGTGCCATTATTTCGCCACAAGAAAGCCAATATCTAGATAGAAATCGTGTTAAAATTTCAGCCCAATCAGAGTTACGGATCTCCGGGAATATAAGAAACGGTGAAAGGCCAGAATCTGAAACGCAGAAACAGAGAGAGACAGAGAGACAGATCCAATCTTGGAGAGGCTCTCGCCCCTCCCATGCCATGGAAGCCATGGACCAGAGGGGAAACTCTTCTCCCATCTAGGGAGAAGGTCAAGGAAGAAGAAGAAGAAGGGGGCTCTCTCCCCCTCTCTTCCGGTGGCGCCGGAACGCCGCCGGGGCCATCATCGTGTCACCGCAATCTACACCAACACCTCCGTCATCTTCACCAACATCTTCATCACCTTCCCCCATCTATCTACAATGGTCCACTCTCCCGCAACCCGTTGTACCCTCTACTTGAACATGGTGCTTTGCGCTTCATATTATTATCCAATGATGTGTTGCCATCCTATGATGTCTGAGTAGATTTTCGTTGTCCTATCGGTAATTGGTGAATTGATATGATTGGTTTTAATTTGCTTGTGGTTATGTTCTTGTCCTTTGGTACCCATCATATGAGCGCACGCGTGGATCACACCATAGAGTTAGTTGTATGTTGATAGGACTATGTATTGGAGGGCAAGAGTGACAGAAGCTTCAACCTAGCATAGAAATTGATGCATACGGGATTGAAGGGGGGCCAATATATCTTAATGCTATGGTTGGGTTTTACCTTAATGAACGTAGTTGCGGATGCTTGCTAATAGTTCCAATCATAAGTGCATAGAATTCCAAGTCAGGGATGACATGCTAGCAGTGGCCTCTCCCACATAAAACTTGCTATCGGTCTAGTAAAGTAGTCAATTGCTTAGGGACAATTGCGGAACTCCTACCACCACTTTTCCACACTTGCTATACTAACTTTATTGCTTCTTTACCTAAAACAGCCCCTAGTTTTTATTTACGTGCTCTTTATATTCTTGCAAACCTATCCCATTACACCTACAAAGTACTTCTAGTTTCATACTTGTTCTAGGTAAAGTGAATATTAAGCGTGCGTAGAGTTGTATTGGTGGTCGATATAACTTGAGGGGATATTTGTTCTACATTTAGCTCCTCGTTGGGTTCGATACTCTTACTTATCGAAAGAGGCTACAATTGATCCCCTATAGTTGTGGGTTATCACACACGGCTAACAATTGTTGGTGTGCTTGTAAGGCACCCCCTCCCCACATATATATAGGTGGGAGGGGAGGAAAGGCAGCCAGGGCACGCCCTAGGGTTGGCCGCCGCCCCCTAGGGGCCCTGCCGTGCCTTGCGCCCCCCTTTCCATGTATGCATGAAGGGGAAGGAAAGAGGGGGTGAGGGAAGGAAGTGGGAATCCTAATCCACACTTTCCTTTCCCTTCCCCCCTTTCCTTCTCATCCTCCTATGGCCCTATTTGGAGCACCAGCCGCTTGTGGGCTGGTGTGTTCCTTCACAAGGCCCATATGGCCCATAGGATTGCCAGGGGCACCCGAAACACCTTCTGGTGACCCGATAAGTACCTGATACCCTCCGGAACACTTCCGGTGTCTGAATACCATCGTCCTATATATCAATCTCTACCTCTCGACCATTTCGAGACTCCTCGTCATGTTCGTGATCTCATCCGGGACTCCAACCAACATTCAGTCACCAAATCACATAACTCATATAATACAATATCGTCATCGAACATTAAGCGTGCGGACCCTACGGGTTCGAGAACTATGTAGACATGACCGAGACACTTCTCCGGTAAATAACCAATAACGGAACCTGGATGCTCATATTGGCTCCTACATATTCTGCAAAGATCTTTATCAGTCAGAACAAGCCTGAGGACATATGATCCTCAGCTCTGGCAGGTAACCACCCAACGATTAACATTTGCCTAAATAATCAGATCATTATCGAGCTCACAGCACGAGCAATCCATGGATTATTACCGACGAGCTTGTCAATGAGGCAGCTAATGTCCTGCTCCGCCGCCCGCACCGCCGCAGCCGCCTCCTCGCACCTAGCCTCGAGGAGCTTCGCCCTCGCGTCGTACTCGTCGGCGATGGCGTCCTCGGCCCTCTTCACCACGGCGGCCAGTAAACTCCCCGCGGCGTCATCCCCGCGCAGGTGCAGGAAGTGGTTGTCGGGCTTGGGCGGCACCGGTTCCTGGGCTGGCCTAGTGGTCGTGACGGTGGCCGGGTGCTGCTGGGCCTGGGCGTCGGAGGGCAGGGCATTCCCGGTGGCAAGGTGGTGGTGCGCATCCGAGGCCATGGCGCTCCCGGCAGCCGGGTGGTGGTGCGCGTCCGAGGCCAGGGCGCTCTCGGCAGCGAGGTGGTGGTGCGCGTCGGATGCCAGGGCGCTCTCGGCAGCGGGGTGGTGCTGCATGTCGGAGGCCAAGGCGCTCTCGGCGGTGGGGTGGTGGTGCGCATCAAAGGCGTGGGTGCTCATGGTGATGCCGTCGAGGACCTCGCCGGCTTCGGCGTCGGTGTCGGCCATGGGCACGTCGTTGTCTCTTGACATGCAAATGGAGAGAATGGGTTTGCGTTGGGTAGGATGGATTTGCACCTTTTGGAGTACTAGAACATACAGTACTAGTTCAGTCGATGGTTTATTTAATCCAGCGCATTTCTTTTGCAAAGGTTTCTTTATCATGCCATCTTCATGCACAAATATCTTCTCTAGAACTATTTTAAGCACTCATGAACACGCTGAAACTCTAAGTCTGACCGCATGGTCTGGCAGCAACGGCAAGCACCATAAACAACTGTCCGGAGAAAGTCAAGCTAGCGCCAGATGGCAGAGCTCTGTGTGTAGAACTCATCAACATAAGAGTCACCCTATTGAAGAGCGTGCTCCTGACGAACCACAGATAAGTAGAGAGCATCACCAGAGGGCTGATAGCGCTGACAGAGATAAGACCACATCGCTATAAGGTGCCGAGGCTCATAAACTCCGAAGCAAACTGAGGGAGAACACTCGCAGTAAGAACAACAGCAGCTCAAGCATCATCATTGCACCACTAAGTGTAAGCAGATAGATCATCTCGGTAGACAGAAAGAGCATCTGAATAAGCTGATACCTGCTGATCATAAGCATCAACCGCAACATCATCGAAACTGCATCCCGATCAGCCTGAGAAGCATCAGCATCATGAACAGACGACACCGGCGGGGTAGGAGCCACGGGGGCAACAAGGCATGGCGGACAGGGAACCTCGCTAGAGGGAATGCCCCACAGGAGAAGACCGCGCATATGGATACGGATGAAACCCACAAACTCATCATAGTTGGTGTCATCGAAGATCAACGATCACAGAGGAACAACCACATAGCCCGAAGAAGACATGATGAGCTCTTTTTTATAAGTCAACTTTCACTGGAGGCAGGATCTGGATCAGGCAAAGGCACGCCAGAGGCCAAAACACGAGCAGGGAGGCGGAGTAGGAGGTGGTCGCGGCCGAGGGGGGCTGGCAGGAGCTGGCGCGGCAGGATGGGTAGGAGGCGGCGGCGGCCAGGGGGTCGCGGCCGGACAAGGACCGGACGGGGCCGGCCGGCGTCGAGAGGAGGCTGTCGGGGGGGACGAGGCAGAGTAGGGGCGGTGGCCGGGCGGCGGATCCAGGCGAGGCCGAGCAGGAGACGGCCGACCGGTGGTGGATCCGGGCGAGGCAGAGTAGGAGATGGCCGACCAGTGGTGGATCCGGGCGAGGCAGAGCAGGAGATGGCCGGCGGCGGGCGGATCCAGGCAAGGGGCGGCTGGGGCGAGGCAAGCTAGGGCGGGGCCTAGCGGCGGCGGCGGTTGGGGTGGAGCACACACGGAGTTGCATCATGCGGGAAAGAGGCTATCCTGGTATCTAATACCATGTTGGATGATGAGCAACTAACTTTCACAGGGGGTCAAAAGCCAATTCATGTACATGTATGTTAAAGTGCAGAAAGCCCCTTATACAATGAGGATATACAAAAATGGAAACTATACATATCTAACAGGGAGGACCTCCATGCTAGTGTTAACCGAATCATTCTTTCCTAACTGGGTTGCTAGTGTTGAATTATCTTATGGAATCCAAAGATCGGGCCAGAAAGCAGTGGAGGTGCCACTGCCAATAATCACCTTGGTGCTATCAGGCATATGTCGACGACCTCTGACCGTCGGTGTAAATGGCAATTCCGGCAGTGATATCTCACCAAATAGCAGTACCGAGGTGACCCGAGTCACCCAGGCCACGAGAGGTGGTCCACTCGTAGGTAGTCTATAGGTGATTTTGAGTAGACAGTGGGAACTCCATGTGAAGCTTAAGAAGGTGTTTCAGGAGTAGGCACTGGTTGAACTTGTGTAAAGAAGAGAAGATGTTTCAGGGACAAATATCATTGAAGCTCCCAGATAAATACCCACTTCATCCCGGCACACTGCTGCAATTGCTCCCCTATCCCCACGACGTCCGAGTGCATGGACCTTAACAAAGCCCGTTGACGGTTCAGACAACCCCCGACATGCCCCTGTCTTTTGCCTCTTGGGATTGGGATTGGTGCGAAATACTGGAGGGAAAAGAATTCTCTTGCGGAAACATAAAAATAATCAAAAAAAGAAGGATGAAGATTATTTTTGAAAATAAGGGGAAAATTTTAAAAACTGAAAAATCACAAATATGTAAAAAGAGTTTAAAGAACTTAAACTCTCCCTTTGTTTATTGGGTCTGATTATATAACATCTAGATGTGAGATATTGTTTTTTTTCAATTTGTTTTTTGTATTAGAGCGCAATAAAAAAACTAACTAACGCAGTGCACTGAGCTCGAATTGAACTCGCATCCTCATGCTGGGTAATGAAAGCACCTTCCACTCCAACCAATAACTCCTATTGACATTTAGGTAACGGAGAAATGTTTAACCAGTAACACATCATTCAGATTAGAAGACATGTTTGAAACTTTTTTCACAGATTATGATTTTTTTTTAAATGACAAATATTTTTGAAAACACAAACAATTTAAAATTTCGAAAATTATTTTTCAAATGTGAACAAGCACTATAATTCTGATTTTGTTTTTCAAAAATAAGAACAGAATTCGGTATACTGAATAATTTCTTCTCGAACAAATTTTGAAACATGGACAGTTTTCGAAAATCCCTGAAGAGTTTTTTAGACTGTTGACACTTTTGAACATCGCAAACATTTTCTGAAAAATTGGAATAAATTTATTCTATTTTTATTCTAATAATTAATTTCAATATTTTCTGCACTACTTAAAAATGTTCATTCATTTCAAAATAACGTTTTGTGATGTTTAAAATATGTATTATACAATGGGAAAAATCGAAACATTCAAAGAAATGTTCGTGGCAATTTTTAAAAGAAACTTCATGCATTTTAAAAAACACGACATTTTCTAGAATTTTTTTATGCAATGTAAATAAAAGGTTCATAGAATTTTAAAAAAAGGTTCATGCCATTTAGAAAAATGATCGGTATGAATTTCAAAAATGTTTACCATGTATCTAAAAAATGCTCAGGCCTGTATTTGAAAAAAAATGCTCATCATGCAGTTTACAAAAACGTTCAATGTTTGTTAAAAAGAATGTTTCCCCTTTTTCCAGAAAGATATACAGTGTGTATGACAAAAGTGAATATGTATTTAAAAAAAATACAACTATGTAGGGGTACTGGGATCAGAACGAGTTGCGTGCTGAGATTAGACATGCAACTATGTAATGCATGAGTTGCATGTTTGGCTTGGAAATGCAACTGGGTCAAGCGGGTTTACATGTTGGGGTTGGACGTGGAACTAGAGGGCGGGGCAAGTTGTGTGTTAAAAAACAAAGCACAAGCCTAGTTGCGAGTGAAAGGCTGGACTTGCAACTAGGAGAACTATGAGTTGAGTTACGAGTTGAGCATGGACTTACAGCTAGGACAACTACAAACTATGAGACCAGTTGCGAGTCAAGGGTCGACTTGCAACTGGGATAAAACAAACTATGGTCCTAGTTGTGTGTCAAGGATGGACTTGCAACTAGGATGAAAGACAAAAACACAGGCTCAGTTGCGAGTCAAGGGTGGGCTTGCAACTGGGATAAAAAAACTACGAGCTTAGTTACGAGTTGTGGTTGGACTTGCAACTGAGATGAAAAACAAAACACATCCGAGTTGTGAGTCGTGGGTAGACTTTCAACTGGGATATCAACAAACCATGTGACCGGTTGCGAGTCGAGGGTGGACTTGCAACTGGGACCAAAAAAAACTATGATCCCAGTTGCGAGTTGAGGATGGACTTGCAATTAAGACAAATGTGAAACAAATGACTCAGTTGTGAGTCAAGGGTCAACTTTCAACTAGGATGAAACAAACCTCGGTCATATCGCCGTAGTGCTTGGGCAAAGCTCTGCGCTGGCAACATCATCAACACAGTCGACATGCCGCGTGCTGACAGAACTCTCCCTCGACCCTCTACTGGATCAAGATCTCGAGGGACGTCATCGTGCTGAACGTGGGCACAACACGGAGGTGCCGTACATTCGGTACTTGTATCATGAATACATTGGACTACATCAACCGCGTTACTAAGCCCTTCCACTTTCGGTCTATGAGGGTACGTGGACACACTCTCCCGTCTTGTTGCTATGCATCTCCTAGATAGATCTTCGGTGATCGTAGGATTTTTTTTGAATTAGTACGTTCCCCAACAATGGTATCAGAGCCAGGTCTATGCGGATATAGGCACGAGTAAAACACAAAGAGTTGTGGGCGATAATAGTCATACAGCTTACCACCAATGTCTTACTTTGATTCAGCAGTATTGTTGGATGAAGCGGCCCAGACCGGCATTACATGACCGTGTTCATGAGACTGGTTCTACCGACGTGCTTTGCACACAGGTTGCTGGCAGGTGTCTATTTCTCCAACTTTAGTTGAATCGAGTTTGACTACGACCGGTCCTAGTTGAAGGTTAAAACAGCACACTTGATGAAAAATCGTTGTGGTTTTGATGCGTAGGTAAGAACGGTTCTTGATAGAAGCCCGTAGCAGCCACGTAAAACTTGCAACAACAAGTAGAGGACATCTAACTTGTTTTTGCAGGGCTTGTTGTGATGTGATATGGTCAAGACATGATGTGATCTAAATTGTTGTATGAGATGATCATGTTTTGTAGCAGAGTTATCGGCAACTGGCAGGAGCCATATGGTTGTCGTTTTATTGTATGAAATGCAATCGCCATGTAATTGATTTAATTTATCACTAAGCGGTAGTAATAGTCGTAGAAGCAAATGCTACGATGGAGATCAAGGTGTCAAGCCAGTGACGATGGAGATCATGACGATGCTTCGGTGATGGAGATCATGAGCACAAGATGATGATGGCCATATTATGTAACATGTTTTCATTGCATGTGATGTTTATCTTTTATGCATCTTATTTTGCTTAGTACGATGGTAGCATTATAAGATGACCCCTCACTAAATTTCAAGGTATAAGTGTTCTCCCTGAGTATGCACCGTTGCTACAGTTCGTCGTGCCAAGACACCATGTGATGATCGGGTGTGATAAGCTCTACGTTCACATACAATGGATGCAAGCCAGTTTTGCATGTGCAGAATACTCGGATTAAACTTGACGAGTCTAGCATATGTAGATATGGCCTCGGAACACTGAGAACGAAAGGTCGAATGTGAATCCTATAGTAGATATGATCTACATAGGGATGTTCACCATTGAAAACTATCTCATGTGATGATCGGACATGGTTTAGTTGATATGGATCACGTGATCATTTAGATGACTAGAGGGATGTCTATCTAAGTGGAAGTTCTTAAGTAATATTATTAATTGAACTTTAATTTATCATGAACTTAGTCCTGATAGTATTTTGCAAATTATGTTGTGGATCAATAGCTCGTGTTGTAGCTTCCCTATGTTTTTTATATGTTCCTAGAGAAAACTAAGTTGAAAGATGATAGTAGCAATGATGCGGACTAGCTTCGTGATCTAAGGTTTATCCTCATTGTTGCACAGAAGAATTATGTCATTGATGCATCGCTAGGTGACAAACCTATTGCAGGAGCAGATACATATGTTATGAATGTTTGGCTAGCTCAATATGATGACTACTTGATAGTTTAGTGCACCATGCTTTACGGCAGATCCGGGACTTCAAAAATGTTTTGAACACCACAGAGCATATGCGATGTTCCAAAGAGCTGAAATTGGTATTTTAGACTCATGCCCGTGTCGATAGGTATGAGACCTCTAACAAGTACTTCACCTAAAAGATGGAGGAGAATTGCTCAGCTAGTGACCATGTGCTCGGAATGTCTGGGTACTACAATCGCTTGAATCAAGTGGGAGTTAATCTTCCAGATAATATAAGTGATTGACAGAGTTTCTAGTCACCATCACCAAGTTACTGGAACTTCATGATGAACTATAGTATGCAAGGGATGACGAAAACGATTCCTGAGCTCTTCGTGATGCTGAAATCGACGAAGGTAGAAATCAAGAAAGTGCATCAAGTGTTGATGATTGACAAGACCACTAGTTTGAAGAAAAGGGCAAATGGAAAGAAAGGGAACTTCAAGTAGAATGGCAAGAAAGTTGTCACTCCTAGGAAGAAGCCCAAAGCTAGACCCAAGCCTGAAACTGAGTGCTTCTACTGCAAAGGAAATGGTGACTAGAAGCGGAACTTCCCCAAACATTTGGCAGATAAGAAGGACGGCAAAGTGAACAAAGGTATATGTGATATACATGTTATTGATGAGTACCTTACTAGTGTTCATAGTAGCCCTAGGGTATTTGATACTTGTTCGGTTTCTAAGATTAGTAACTCGAAACAGGAGTAACAGAATAAACAGAGGCTAGTTGAGGGTGAAGTGTCGATGTGTGTTGGAAGTTGTTCCAAGATTGATATGATCATCATCGCACACTCCTTATACTTTTGGGATTAGTGTTGAACCTAAATAAATGTTATTTGGTGTTTGCGTTGAGCATGAATATGATTAGATCATGTTTATTGCAATACGATTATTCATTAAAGATAGAGGATAATTGTTATTTTGTTTACATGGATAAAACCTTCTATGGTCATACACCCAATGTTGATGGTTTATTAAATCTCGATCGTAATGATACACACATTCATAATATTGATGCCAAAAGATGCAAAGTTGATAATGATAGTGCAACTTATTTGTGGCACTGCCGTTTGGGTCATATCTGTGTAAAGCGCATGAAGAAACTCCATAAAGATGGACTTTTGGAATCACTTGATTATGAATCATTTGATACTTGTGAATCGTGACTTATGGGCAAGATGACTAAAACTCCGTTCTCCAGAACAATGGAACGAGCTAGTGACTTATTGGAAATAATACATACCGATTTATGCAGTCCGATGAATGTTGAGGCTCGTGATGGGTATCGTTATTTTCTGACCTTCACATATGATTTGAGCAGATATGGGTATATCTACTTAATAAAACAAAAGTCTGAAACATTTGAAAAGTTCAAAGAATTTCAGAGTGAAGTGGAGAATCATCGTAACAAGAAAATAAAGTTTTTGTGATCTGATCGTAGAGGAGAATATTTGAGTTACGAGTTTGGCCTTCATTTAAAATAATGTGGAATAGTTTCACAGCTCACGCCACCTGGAACACCACAGCTTAATGGTGTGTTCGAACGTCGTAATCACACTTTATTGGATATGGTGAGATCTATGATGTATCTTACCGATTTACCACTATCGTTTTAGGGTTATGCATTAGAGAAAACTACATTCACTTTAAACAGGGCACCATCAAAGTCCGTTGAGACGACACCATATGAACTGTGGTTTGGCAACAAACCTAAGCTGTCGTTTCTTAAAGTATGGGGATGTGATCCTTATGTCAAAAGGCTTCAGCCCGATAACCTCAAACCCAAATCGGAGCAATGTGTCCTCATAGGATACCCTAAGGAAACAATTGGGTACACCTTCTACCACAAGTCTGAAGGCTAGATTTTTTGTTGCGAAGTACGGAAACTTTGTAGAGAAGGAGTTTCTCTCGAAAGAAGTGAGTGGGAGGAAAGTAGAACTTGATGAGGTTATTGTACCTTCTCCCCAATTGGAAAGTAGTCCAGAAATTAGTTCCAGTGATCCTACCTCAATTGGTGAAGAAGCTAATGATGATGATCATGAAACTTCAGATCAAGTTACTCCATTTGTCATCGGTATGTTACTTGCCCAAGATTCGATCGTCGGTATCCACATACCTAGTTCAATCTCATTACCGGCAAGTCTCTTTACTCATTCCATAATACATCATCTTGTAACTAACTCATTAGTCACTTTGCTTGCGAGGCTTCTTATGATGTGCATTGTTGATGGCGGCTTGAAGCTACGTCGGTATTTCCCCAAAGAGGAAGGGTTGATGCAACACAGCAGTGGTAGGTATTTCCCTCAGATATGAAACCAAGGTTATCGAACCAGTAGGAGAACCAAGAAACACAACGTAAACAACACCTGCACACAAATAACAAATACTCACAACCTGACGTGTAAAAGGGGTTGTCAATCCCTTTCAGGTAGCGGCGCCCCAAGATAGGCAAACGAACATGAATAAAATTGTAGTAGAATGATAGATCGAACGCCAAATAAAATAAATGAGAATAAAACGCAGCAAGGTATTTTTGTATTTTTGGTTTAATAAATCTGAAAATAAAAGCAAAGGAAAAGTAGATCGCAAAGGCAAATAATAAGAGAAAGAGACCCGCGGGCCGTAGGTTTCACTAGTGGCTTCTCTCAAGAAAAATAGCAAATGGTGGGTAAACGAATTACTGTTGGGCAATTGATAGAACTTCAAATAATCATGATGATATCTAGGCAATGATCATTACATAGGCATCACGTCCAAGATTAGTAGACTGACTCCTGCCTGCATCTACTACTATTACTCCACACATCGACCGCTATCCAGCATGCATCTAGTGTATTAAGTTCATGGAGAAACGGAGTAATGCAATAAGAACGATGACATGATGTAGACAAGATCTATCTATGTAGAGATAGACCCCATCGTTTTATCCTTAGTTGCAATGATACATGCGTATCGGTTCCCTTTCTGTCACTAGGATCAAGCACCGTAAGATCGAACCCACTACAAAGCACCTCTTCCCATTGCAAGATAAATAGATCAAGTTGACCAAACAAACCCAAATGTCAGAGAAGAAATACGAGGCTATAAGCAATCATGCATATAAGAGATCAAAGAAACTCAAATAACTTTCATGGATATAGAAAGATAGATCTGATCATAAACTCAAAGTTCATCGGATCCCAACAAACACACCGCAAAAAGAGTTACATCGTATGGATCTCCAAGAGACCATTGTATTGAGAATCAAACGAGAGAGAGGAACCCATCTAGCTACTAACTACGGACCCGGAGGTCTACAAAGAACTACTCACGATTCATCGGAGAGGCACCAATGGAAGTGGTGAACCCCTCCGTGATGGTATCTAGATTGGATCTGGTGGTTCTGGACTCTGTGGCGGCTGGAATTGATTTTCGTTGACTCCCCTAGGGTTTATAGAATATTGGGGTATTTATAGAGCAAAGAGGCATTCCGGGGGCACCCGAGGTGGGCACGACCCACCAGGGCGCGCATGGGCCTCCTGGCACGCCCTGCTGGGTTGTGCTCCCCTCGGAGCACCCCCTGATGTCGCTTGAAGCTACGTCGGTATTTCCCCAAAGAGGAAGGGATGATGCAGCACAGCAGCGGTAGGTATTTCCCTCATATATGAAACCAAGTTTATTGAACCAGTAGGAGACCCAAGCAACACAACATAAACAGCACCTACACACAAATAACAAATACTCACAACCCGACATGTAAAAGGGGTTGTCAATCCCTTTCGGGTAACGGCGCCAGAAATTGGCAAACGGACGTGAGAGAGTTGTAAAGATTGATAGATCGAACGCCACATAAAATAAATTGCAGCAAAGTATTTTTGGGTTTTTGGTTTAGTAGATCTGGAAATAAACGCAAAGGAAAAGTAGATCGCAAAGGCAAATAATATGAGAAAGAGACCCGGGGGCCGTAGGTTTCACTAGTGGCTTCTCTCGAGAAAACTAGCAAACAATGGGTGAAAAAAATAATGTTGGGCAATTGATAGAACTTAAAATACTCATGACGATATCCAGGTAATGATCATTACATAGGCATCACGTCCAAGATTTGTAGACCGACTCCTGCCTACATCTACTACTATTTCTCCACACATCGACCGCTATCCAGCATGCATCTAGTGTATTAAGTTCATGGAGAAACGGAGTAATGCAATAAGAACAATGACATGATGTAGCCAAGATCTATCTATGTAGATATAGACCCCATCGTTTTATTGTTAGTAGCAATGATACATACATGTCGATTCCCCTTCTGTCACTGGGATCAAGCACCGTAAGATCGAACCCACTACAAAGCACCTCTTCCCATTGCAAGATAAATAGATCAAGTTGCCCAAACAAAACCCAAATATCGGAGAATAAATATGAGGCTATAAGCAATCATGCATAAAAGAGATCAAAGAAACTCAAATACTCTCATGGATATAAAAAGATAGATTTGATCATAAACTCAAAGTTCATCGATTCCAACAAACACACCGCAAAAGAGTTACATCATATGGATCTCCAAGAGAGCATTGTATTGAGAATCAAGAGAGAGAGAGAGAGGAAGCCATCTAGCTAATATCTACGGACCTGAAGGTCTACAAAGAACTACTCATGCATCATCGGAGAGGCACCTATGGAGGTGGTGAACCCCATCCAAGATGGTGTCTAGATTGGATCTAGTGGTTCTGGACTCTGCGGTAGATGGATCAATATTTAGTCAACTCCCCCTAGGGTTTTGGGAGTATTGGGGTATTTATAGAGCAAAGAGGCAGTCCGGGGGGCACCCTAGGTGGGCACAACCCACCAGGGCGCGCCTGGGCCTCCTGGCGTGCCCTGGTGGGTTGTGCTCCCCTCGGGGCACCCCCTAGGCGCAGCCAGGGCCCATTAAGTTCCTTTTGGTCCAAAAAAAATCTCCATAAAGTTTCGTGGCATTTGGACTCTGTTTGATATTGATTTTCTGCGATGTAAAAAACATGAAAAAACAGCAACTGGCACTTGGCACTATGTCAATAGGTTAGTACCAAAAAATGATATAAATGACTATAAAATGATTATAAAACATCCTACATTGATAATATAATAGCATGGAACAATCAAAAATTATAGATACGTTGGAGATGTATCAACATCTCCAAGCTTAACTCCTACTCGTCCTCGAGTAGGTAAGTGATAAAAATGGAATTTTTGATGTGGAATGCTGCCTATCATGTCATATCATATTCTTTTTTATAGCATGGACATTTGGGCTTTTATATTGTTCAAAGCAATAGTCTAGTTTTGACATGATAACTTAAATACTCAAGCATATCAACAAGCAACCATTTCTTTCAAAATATCAATGCTAAAATAAGTTATCCCTAGCTCATCATGCTCAACCATTGATCCATTCATGAAACACACTCGCATATTAGCTACACCCAATACTCAAGTATGATCATATTGCCTCCTAGTTGGTGCTTTTATAAGAGAAGATGGAGACTCAAATTCAAAATAAAAATTGCATAAATTAAAAGAAAGGCCCTCCGCAAAGGGAAGTAGGGATTTGCAGAGGTGCCAGAGCTCAAAGCGAAAAACTTAGAGATAAAAACATTTCGGAAGGTGTATCCATCCCACCAACGAAAACGAATTAGAGTTCCCAATACTTTCCATGCTAGATATATCAAAGGCGGTTCCCAAATAGAAAATAAAGTTTATTCCTTTTTCCACCATACTTTCACTTCCCATGGCTAACCGTATCCACGGGTGCCCCCCATACCAACACTTCCCAAGGAATTTATTATTTGACAACATAAAGTAAATTCATTTTTTCATTTTGGGACTGGGCATCCCTAATACCTTTGCCTTACTCTCGTGCAATGACAAGTGAATAAACACTCATCTTGAGAATAACACATCTAGCATGGAAAATATTAGCCACCCCTCACCGCTCCACGAGCGAAACGAACACACAAAAGAGAAGTTTATTTTGAAAATTAGAGATGGCACATGCAAATTTTCTTAGAATGGCAAAAGAATACCGCATATAGGTAGATATAGTGGACTCATGTGGCAAAACTAGTTTAAAGGATTTTTGGATGCACAAGTAGAGATCATACTTAATGCAAAATGAAGGTTAGCGAAAGATTGAGAAGCAACCAACCAAGAAACAAAAAATCTCATAAGCGAGCATTAAGCATAACTAACACCGAATAATGCTCCACAAGTAGGATATAATTTCATTGCATAATTATTGACTTTCATGATTTCATAGGGAATCACAAACCTTAACACCAATATTCTTACTAAAGCATAATTACTCATCAAGATGACTCACATATCACATCATCATATCTCAAAACTATTACTAAGAATCATGTTTATTTTGTCCAATGATCTTCGTGAAAGTTTTTATTATATCCTTCTTGGATATCTATCACTTTGGGACTAATTATCATGTGTTGCTTTTGACAAGCTCAAACAAATATAAGTGAAGATCATGAGCATAATATTTCTTTCTCTCAGATTAATTTAAGTGAAGAAAGAGAGAATTTCTTGAAAATTTTACTAACTCTCAAATAAATCTAAGTGAAGCAAGAGAGCATTTCTTCAAAAAATACTAAGCACACCGTTCTCAAAAAGATATAAGTGAAGCACTAGAGCGAGTCCATAGCTCATAAAAATTTAAGTGAAGCAAAGAGAGCAATTCTAACAAGTAATGACATAATTTTGGCTCTCCCAAATAGGTGTGTCCGGCAAGGGATCAAGACTTAAAACACAAAATAAAACAAGCAAAGACTCATATCATACAAGACGCTCCAAGCAAAACACATAGTATGTGACGAATAAAAATATAGCTTCGAGTAAAATACCGATGGTCGTTAGAAGAAAGAGGGGATGCCACTTGGGGGCATCGCCAAGCTTAGTTGGTTGCTCATTTTTGGATAATAGCTTGGGATGCCGGGGCATCCCCAAGCTTAGGCTATTCTACTCCTTATTCCTTCATCCATCGTAAGATAACCCAAAACTTGAAAACTTCAATCACACAAAACTCAACAAATCCTTCATGAGATCCGTTAGTATAAGAAAATAATAAATCACTACTATAAGTGTTGTATCACATTAATTCATATTTTGTTCTTGAATTATATCTACTGTATTCTAACTTTTCTATGGCAAAAACTCATCAAAGAAAACCATAGAGCCATAAAATAAGCACACAACACAAAGAAAACAGAATCTGTCAAAACAGAATAGTCTGTATCTATCTGACTATTTCGAATACTTATCTAACTCCAAAAATTATGAAGAATTAGGATGACCTGAGAAATTTATATATTGATCAAGTGCAAGTGGAATGGGTATTTTATCTCTCTTTGGTAAAAAAAATGAGAATTATTTTAGTGAGTGCAAAAGTTTCTGGTTTTTCAGCAAGATCAAACAACTATCACCCAAGAAGACCCTAAAGGCTTTACTTGGCACAAACACTAATTAAAACATAAAAACACAATCATAACAGTATCATAATTGTGCTAACACTCAAAAACAGGAAGCAAAGAACAAAAATATTTTTTATTCATTGGGTTGCCTTCCAACAAGCGCTATAGTTTTACGCCCTTAGCTAGGCATAAAGCAAGGTTCTAAGTTTTGTCATCCTTGTTCTTAACCTTCTTAGAGGTGTTTTCATCATGGGGTTTTGTAAACACAACATAAAACATCCATAGAAACCTTAGCATTCCTAAGTTGATGTTCATCATACCCTTTTTTATTCCCCGCAACAATCCAAGAGTAATGTTGATTGACATTATTGAAAACCTGTTGGATTATATCTAGAACGGGGACTTCCTTTTTAAGATTCTCATCAAAGATTTTATTATCCCCAAGAAAATGTATTAAAGCATAGTCACTGTCGGAAAGAATTTCATCTATCATAGGTTTTTCACGATTCACACCATAAAAATCAAAGATTTCCCTAGCTTCCCATATTATGTAGTTAAACTCACTCATAAGAACGGGAGTGGCCAACTTTTTAGCCCTAGGTTTCTTTATAATGGGAAGTTCAAAAAACAATCTTTGCAAAGTAGGATGAGTATGAATAAATTTATTTTCAAGTTTCAGAACTAGTGTTGAAATAGCATCCACATAAGATCTAGTAGTTTTAAGTATAGGAACATCATCAAGACTTAGATTCCCAACACGATTGAAAAATTCTTGGATACGTTCTTTTCCCATAACGTTCCCTTGCCCCGAGATAAAAGTTCTAGCATCCAGATTGCCCGTACGTCCAATCTTAGGAGTTAGGCCATCATCTGTTGGTGCCATACCGAAATCACTCATGATTGCAAGCAAAGGATAGATCTGATGAGAAAACAACAAACGGAAAAAGAGGGGAGAATAAAATGGCAATTTTTTGTTAAGTGGGGGAGAGGAAAATGAGAGGCAAATGGAAAATAATGTAAATTGCGAGGAGATGAGATTTGTGATTAGGAACCTAATATATGTTGAAGATCCTCCCCAGCAACGGCGCCAAAAATTCCTTTTGATGCCGCTTGAAGCTACGTCCGTATTTCCCCAGAGAGGAAGGGATGATGTAGCACAGTGGCGGTAGGTATTTCCCTCAGATATGAAACCAATGTTATCGAACCAGTAGGAGAACCAAGCAACACAACGTAAACAACACCTGCACACAAATAACAAATACTCGCAACCCGACATGTAAAAGGGGTTGTCAATCCCTTTCGGGTAACGGCGCCAGAAATTGGCAGACAGACGTGAGAGAGTTGTAAAGATTGATAGATCGAACACCAAATAAAATAAATTGCAACAAATTATTTTGGGGTTTTTGGTTTAGTAGATCTGGAAATAAACGCAAAGGAAAAGTAGATCGCAAAGGCAAATAATATGAGAAAGAGACTCGGGAGCCGTAGGTTTCACTAGTGGCTTCTCTCGAGAAAAATAGCAAACGGTGGGTGAACAAATTACTGTTGGGCAATTGATAGAACTTAAAATACTCATGATGATATCCAGGCAATGATCATTACATAGGCATCACGTCGAAGATTAGTAGACCGACTCCTGCCTGCATCTACTACTATTACTCCACACATCGACCGCTATCCAGAATGCATCTAGTGTATTAAGTTCATGGCGAAACGGAGTAATGCAATAAGAATGATGACATGATGTAGACAAGATCTATCTATGTAGACATAGACCCCATCATTTTATCCTTAGTAGCAACGATACATACGTGTCGGTTCCCCTTCTGTCACTGGGATCAAGCACCGTAAGATCGAACCAACTACAAAGAACCTATTCCCATTGCAAGATAAATAGTTCAAGTTGGCCAAAAAAACCCAAATATCAGAGAAGAAATACGAGGCTATAAGCAATCATGCATAAAAGAGATCAAAGAAACTCAAATACTTTCATGGATACAAAAATATAGATCTGATCATAAACTCAAAGTTCATCAATTTGAACAAACACACCGCAAAAGAGTTACATCATATGGATCTCCAAGAGACCATTGTATTGAGAATCAAGAGAGAGAGAGAGTAAGCCATCTAGCTACTAACTACAGACCAGAAGGTCCACAAAGAACTACTCACGCGTCATCGGAGAGGCACCAATGGAGGTGGTGAACCCCATCCGAGATGGTGTCTAGATTGGATCTGGTGGTTCTGGACTCTGCGGTGGCTGGATCAATATTTTGTCGACTCCCCTAGGGTTTTGGGAATATTGGGGTATTTATAGAGCAAAGAGGCGGTCCTGGGGCACCCGAGGTGGGCACAACCCACGAGAGCGCGCCTAGGCCTCCAGGCATGCCCTGGTGGGTTGTGCTCCCCTTGGGGCACCCCCAGGCGCAGCCAGGGCCCATTACGTTCATTCTGGTCCAAAAAATCTTCGTAAAGTTTCATGGCATTTGGACTCTGTTTGATATTGATTTTCTGCGATGTAGAAAACATGGAAAAAACAGCAACTGGCACTTAGCACTATGTCAATAGGTTAGTACCAAAAAATGATATAAAATTACTATAAAATGATTATAAAACATCCAAGATTGATAATATAATAGCATGGAACAATCAAAAGTTAGAGATACGTTGGAGACGTATCACCTCCCAGGCGCTGCCTTGGCCCATTGGGTGTCTTCTGGTCCATAAAAAACTCCGTAAAGTTTCGTTGCATTTGGACTCTGTTTAGTATTGATTTCCTGCGATGTAAAAAAACATGCAGAAAACAGCAACTGGCACTTGGCACTATGTTAATAGGTTAGTCCCAAAACATGATATAAAATGATTATAAAACATCCAAGATTGATAATATAACAGCATGGTACAATCAAAAATTACAGATACGTTGCAGACGTATGAGCATCCCCAAGCTTAACTTCTGCTCGTCCTTGAGTAGGTAAGTGATAAAAACAGAATTTTTGATGTGCAATGTTGCCTAACATGTCATTGATGACCCACAAGTATAGGGGTCAATTGTAGCTCTTTTCGATAAGTAAGAGTGTCAAACCCAATGAGGAGCAGAAGGAAATGACAAGTGGTTTTCAGCAAGGTAATGTGTGCAAGTGCTAAAATTGTAAGTAGCAGAGTAGTTTGATAGCAAGATAATTTGTAATGAGCAAGTAATGAGAGTAACAATAAAAGAGCAGCAAGGTAGCCCAATCCTTTTGAGGCAAAGGACAGGCCAAAACGATCTCTTATGATAAGCAAAGTGTTCTTGAGGTTACACGGGAATTTCATCTAGTCACTTTCATCGTGTTGGATTAATTCGTGTTCAGTACTTTGATAATTTGATATGTGGGTGGACCGGTGCTTAGGTGTTGTTCTTACTTGAACAAACCTCCTACTTATGATTAACCCTCCCGCAAGCATCCTCAACTACGAGAGAAGTATTAAGAATAAATTCTAACCATGGCATTAAACTTTTGGATCCAATCGGTCCCTTACGGAATAGCGCATAAACTAGGGTTTAAGCTTCTGTCACACTCGCAACCCATCATCTAATTGCTACTCCACAATGCATTCTCTTAGGCCCAAATATGGTGAGGTGTCATGTAGTCGACGTTCACATGACACCACTAAGGGAATCACAACATACATACTATCAAAATATCGAACACATATCAAGTTCACATGATTACTTGCAACATGATTTGTCTCGTGACCTCAAGAACAAAAGTAACTGCTCAAAAACGATAATCATGCTCAAGATCATAGGGGTATTAAATAGCATATTGGATCTGAACATATAATCTTCCACCAAATAAACCATATAGTAATCAACTACAAGATGTAATCAACACTACTAGTCACACACAAGCACCAATCTATAGTTTCGGTAACAAGATTGAACACAAGAGATGAACTAGGGTTTCAGAGGAGATGGTGCCGTTGAAGATATTGATGGAGATTGCCCTACCCAAGATGGGAGAGTTTTTGGTGATGATGATGACGATGATTTCCCCCTCCGGGAGGGAAGTTCCCCCAGCAAAATTGCTCTGCCGAAGGGCAAAAGTGATGTTGCCCAAGTTCCGCCTCGAGGCAGCGGCGCTCCGTCCCGAAAGTCCTCTCCCTATTTTTTCTAGGTCAAAATGACTTATATACCAGAAGATGGGCACCATAGGTGGGCCTGGGTGAGCACAACCCACCAGGGCGCACCTGGGCTCCCTGGCGCGCCCAGGCGGGTTGTGCCCACCTAGTGGGCCCCATCTGGTACTTACTGGCTCCAATATTCCTCATATATTCCATAAAAATTCTCCGTGAAGTTTCAGCTCACTTGGGGTTGTGCAGAATAGGTGGCCTGACGTAGCTTTTCCAGGTCCAGATTTCCAGCTGCCAGAATTCTCCCTCTTTGTGTATACCTTGCATATTATGAGAGAAAATGCATTAGAATTACTCCAAAAAGCATTATTATGGATAAAAAATTATAAATAACAGTAAGAAAACATGATGCAAAATGGACGTATCAACTGCCCCAAGCTTAGACCTCGCTTGTCCTTAAGCGAAACCGAAATCGAAAAACATGTCCACATGCTTTGCGAGAGAGGTGTCAATAAAAACAAAATACGGACATAGAAGCATCATGTTGATTATTATGACAGCAAGAAAATTAAACATAAGACTTTTATCATAGAACTTTTATCATATACTTCTCATGAATAAGTAACAATTCTGAAGGAAATATGCCCTAGAGGCAACAATAAAGTTTTTATTTATATTTCCTTACATCATGATAAATGTTTATTATTCATGCTAGAATTGTATTAACCAGAAACTTAGTACATGTGTGAATACATAGACAAACAAAGTGTCCCTAGTATGCCTCTACTTGACTAGCTCGTTAATCAAAGATGGTTAAGTTTCCTAGCCATGGACATGTGTTGTCATTTGATGAATGGGGTCACATCATTAGAGAATGATGTGATGGACTAGACCCATCTAATAGCTTAGCACTATGATCGTTTAGTTTATTGCTATTGCTTTCTTCATGACTTATACATGTTCCTATGACTATGAGATTATGAAACTCCCGAATATCGGAGGAACACTTAGTGTGCTATCAAATGTCACAACGTAACTGGGTGATTATAAAGATGCTCTACAGGTGTCTCTGATGGTGTTTGTTGAGTGATACGTCTCCAACGTATCTATAATTTTTGATTGTTCCATGCTATTATATTATGAACCTTGGATGTTTTATATGCATTTATATGCTATTTTATATGATTTTTGGGACTAACCTATTAACCTAGAGCCCAGTGCCAGTTTATGTTTTTTTCCTTGTTTTAGAGCATCGCAGAAAAGGAAAATCAAACGGAGTCCAATTGACCTGAAACTTCACGGAACTTATTTTTGGAACGAAAACAATCCAGAAGACTTGGGGTGTACGTAAGGGAAGCAACGAGGAAGGCACGAGGCAGGGGGCGCGCCCACCCCCTGGGCGCGCCCTCCACCCTCGTGGGCCCCTCATGGCTCCCTTGATGTATTTCTTCCTCCTATATATACCAATATACCTTAAAACCATTGGGGAGCACAATAGATCGGGAGTTCTGTCGCCAGAAGCCTCCCTAGCCACCGAAAACCAATCTAGACCCGTTTCGGCACCCTGTCGGAGGGGGAATCCCTCTCCGGTGGCCATCTTCATCATCCCAGCGCTCTCCATGACGAGGAGGGAGTAGTTCTCCCTCAGGGTTGAGGGTATGTAACAGTAGCTATGTGTTTGATCTCTCTCTCTCTCTCTCGTGTTCTTGAGGTGGTACGATCCTGATGTATCGCGAGCTTTGCTATTATAGTTGGATCTTATGATGTTTCTCCCCCTCTACTCTCTTGTAATGGATTGAGTTTTCCCTTTGAAGTTATCTTATCAGATCGAGTCTTTAAGGATTTGAGAACACTTGATGTATGTCTTGCGTGGGATACCCGTGGTGACAATGGGGTATTCTATTGATTGACTTGGTGTATGTTTTGGTGATCAACTTGCGGGTTCCGCCCATGAACCTATGCATAGGGGTTGGCACACGTTTTCGTCTTGACTCTTCGGTAGAAACTTTGGGGCACTCTTTGAGGTTCTATGTGTTGGTTGAATAGATGAATCTGAGATTGTGTGATGCATATCGTATAATCATACCCACGGATACTTGAGGTAACATTGGAGTATCTAGGTGACATTAGGGTTTTGGTTGATTTGTGTCTTAAGGTGTTATTCTAGTACGAACTCTAGGGCTGTTTGTGACACTTATAGGAATAGCCCAACGGATTGATTGGAAAGAGTAACCTTGAGGTGGTTTCGTACCCTACCATAATCTCTTCGTTTGTTCTCCGCTATTAGTGACTTTGGAGTGACTCTTTGTTGCGTGTTGAGGGATAGTTATGTGATCCAATTATGTTATTATTGTTGAGAGAACTTGCACTAGTGAAAGTATGAACCCCTAGGCCTTGTTTCCTAGCATTACTATACCGTTTGTGCTCACTTTGATCATTACTTACCTTGCTGTTTTTATATTTTCAGATTACAAATACCTTTATCTACCATCCATATTGCACTTGTATCACCATCTCTTCGCCGAACTAGTGCACATATACAATTTACCATTGTATTGGGTGTGTTGGGGACACAAGAGACTCTTTGTTATTTGGTTGCAGGGTTGCTTGAGAGAGACCATCTTCATCCTATGCCTCCTACGGATTGATAAACCTTAGGTCATCAACTTGAGGGAAATTTGCTACTGTCCTACAAACCTCTGCACTTGAAGGCCCAACAACGTCTACAAGAATAAGGTTGTGTAGTAGACATCAAGCTCTTTTCTGGCGCCATTGCCGGGGAGGTTAGCGCTTGAAGGTATATCTTTAGATCTTGCTATCAAATCTTTTTGTTTCTTGTTTTAGCACTTTGTTAGTTTATAAAATAAAACTACAAAAAATATAGAATTGAGTTTGCCTCATACGCTTCATCTTTTTAATATCTTTCGTGAGTATGATGGAAAGGAAAATGCCTAGCTAGGGTCGTTAAACGATAGCGCTTGTTGGGAGGAAACCCAACTTTATTTTTGTTCCTTGCTTTTTGTTCCTGTTTAGTAATAAATAAATTATCTAGCTTCTGTTATGATTGAGTTTTTATGTTTTAATTAGTGCTTGTGCCAAGTAGAACCGTTGGGAAGACTTGGGGAAAGTCTTGTTGATCTTGCTGTAAAAAACAGAAACTTTAGCGCTCACGAGAATTGCTGCCATTTTTTATTGGAGAGTGCTATTTAGTTAATTCTTTTTGAAGATGATTAATAGACAAATTACTCACGTCCAGAAATTTATTTTAGAACTTTTGGGGTTCCAGAAGTTTGCGTTAGCTACATATTACTACAGACTGTTCTATTTTTGACAGATTCTGTTTTTCGTGTGTTGTTTGCTTATTTTGATGAATCTATGGCTAGTAAAATAGTTTATAAACCATAGAGAAGTTGTAATACAGTAGGTTTAACACCAATATAAATAAATAATGAGTTCATTATAGTACCTTGAAGTGGTGTTTTGTTTTCTTTCGCTAACGGAGCTTACGAGTTTTCTGTTAAGTTTTGTGTTGTGAAGTTTTCAAGTTTTGGGTAAAGATTCGATGGACTATGGAATAAGGAGTGGCAAGAGCCTAAGCTTGGGGATGCCCAAGGCACCCCAAGGTAATATTCAAGGACAACCAAAAGCCTAAGCTTGGGGATGCCCCGGATGGCATCCCCTCTTTCGTCTTTGTTCTTCGGTAACTCTTGGAGCTATATTTTTATTCACCATATGATATGTGTTTTGCTTGGAGCGTCAATTTATTTTATTTTGCTTGTTGTTTGAATAAAGTATCAAGATTAGAAATTATTAAATGTTAGATAGTCTTCACAGAGTTGCATAATTATTCGACTACTCATTGATCTTCACTTATATCTTTTGGAGTAGTTTGTCATTTGCTCTAGTGCTTCACTTATACTCCCTCCGTACCAAAATATAAGAATGTTTTTAACACTAGCATAGTGTCAAAAACGTTCTTATATTCTGGGACAGAGGAAGTATCTTTTTAGAGCACGGCGGTAGTTTTATTTTGTAGAAATAGATGAACTCTCATGCTTCACTTATATTATTTTGAGAGTCCTAAACAACATGGTAATTTGCTTTGGTTATGAATTTAGTCCTAATATGATGGGCATCCAGGAGGAATATAATAAAAACTTTCATATGAAGTGCATTGAATACTAAGAGAAGTTTGATACTTGATAATTGTTTTGAGATATGGAGATGGTGATATTAGAGTCGTGCTAGTTGAGTAGTTGTGAATTTGAGAAATGCTTGTGTTGAAGTTTGTGATTCCCGTAGCATGCACCTATGGTGAATTGTTATGTTAAGAAGTCAGAGCATGATGTATTTATTGATTGTCCTCCTTATGAGTGGCAGTCGGGGACGAGCGATGGTCTTTTCCTACCAATCTATCCCCCTAGGAGCATGCGCGTAGTACTTTGTTTCGATAACTAATAGATTTTTGCAATAAGTATGTGAGTTATTTATGACTAATGTTGAGTCCATGGATTATACGCACTCTCACCCTTCCACCATTGCGAGCCTCTCTAATACTGCGCACCTTTCACCGGTATCATACACCCACCATGTACCTTCCTCAAAACAGCCACCATACCTACCTATCATGGCATTTCCATAGCCATTCCGAGATATATTGCCATGCAACTTTCCACCGTTCCGTTTATTATGACACGCTCCATCATTTCATATTGCTTTGCATGATCATGTAGTTGACATTTTAGTTGTGGCAAAGCCACCGTTCATAATTCTTTCATACATGTCACTCATGAGTCATTGCACATCCCGGTACACCGCCAGAGGCATTCATATAGAGTCATATCTTATTCTAGTATCGAGTTGTAATCATTGAGTTGTAAATAAATAGAAGTGCGATGATCATCATTAATAGAGCATTGTCCCCCCCCCCCAAAAAAAAGAAAGAAAGGCCAAAAAAAGAAAAAAAAGGATAGGCCAAATAAAAAAATAAAAGGGACAATGCTACTATCCTTTTTTCCACACTTGTGCTTTAAAGTAGCACCATGATCTTCATGATAGAGAGTCTCTCGTTTTGTCACTTTCATATACTAGTGGCAAATTTTCATTATAGAACTTGGCTTGTATATTCCAACAATGGGCTTCCTCAAATGCCCTAGGTCTTCGTGAGCAAGCAAGTTGGATGCACACCCACTTAGTTCCTTTTGTTGAGCTTTCATATACTTATATCTCTAGTGCATCCGTTGCATGGCAATCCCTACTCACTCACATTAATATCTATTGATGGGCATCTCCATAGCCCGTTGATACGCCTAGTTGATGTGAGACTATCTTCTCCCTTTTTGTCTTCTCCACAACCACCCTTCTATTCCACCTATAGTGCTATGTCCATGGCTCATGCTCATGTATTGCGTGAAGATTGAAAAAGTTGGAGAACATCAAAAGTATGAAACAATTGCTTGGCTTGTCATCGGGGTTGTGCATGATTTAAATACTTTGTGTGGTGAAGATGGAGCATAGCCAGACTATATGATTTTGTAGGGATAGCTTTCTTTAGCCATGTTATTTTGAGAAGACATAATTGCTTGGTTAGTATGCTTGAAGTATTATTATTTTTATGTCAATATTAAACTTTTGTCTTGAATCTTATGGATCCGAATATTCTTGCCGCAATAAAGAACTACATGGATAAATATGTTAGGTAGCATTCCACATCAAATATTCTATTTTTATCATTTACCTACTCGAGGACGAGCAGGAATTAAGCTTGGGGATGTTGATACGTCTCCAACGTATCTATAATTTTTGATTGTTCCATGCTATTATATTATCAACCTTGGATGTTTTATATGCATTTATATGCTATTTTATATGATTTTTGGGACTAACCTATTAACCTAGAGCCTAGTGCCAGTTTATGTTTTTCCTTGTTTTAGAGTATCGCAGAAAAGGAAAATCAAACGGAGTCCAACTGACCTGAAACTTCACAGAACTTATTTTTGGAACGGAAGCAATCCAGAAGACTTGGGGTGTACGTAAGGGAAGCAACGAGGAAGGCATGAGGCAAGGGGCGCGCCCACCCCTGGGCGCGCCCTCCACCCTCGTGGGCCCCTTGTGGCTCCCCTGACATATTTCTTCCTCCTATACATACCAATATACCCTAAAACCATCGGGGAGCACAATAGATCGGGAGTTCCGCCGCCAGAAGCCTCCGTAGCCACCGAAAACCAATCTAGACCCGTTCCGGCACCCTGCCGGAGGGGGAATCCCTCTCCGGTGGCCATCTTCATCATCCCAGCACTCTCCATGACGAGGAGGGAGTAGTTCTCCCTCGGGGCGGAGGGTATGTACCAGTAGCTATGTGTTTGATCTCTTTCTCTCTCTCTCTCTCTCGTGTTCTTGAGGTGGTACGATCTTGATGTATCACGAGCTTTGCTATTATAGTTTGATCTTATGATGTTTCTCCCCCTCTACTCTCTTGTAATGGATTGAGTTTTCCCTTTGAAGTTATCTTATCGGATCGAGTCTTTAAGGATTTGAGAACACTTGAAGTATGTCTTGCGTGGGATACCCGTGGTGACAATGGGGTATTCTATTGATTCACTTGATGTATGTTTTGGTGATCAACTTGCGGGTTCCGCCCATGAACCTATGCATAGGGGTTGGCACACGTTTTCTTCTTGACTCTCTGGTAGAAACTTCGGGGCACTCTTTGAGGTTCCATGTGTTGGTTGAGTAGATGAATCTGAGATTTTGTGATGCATATCGTATAATCATACCCACGGATACTTGAGGTGACATTGGAGTATCTAAGTGACATTAGGGTTTTGATTGATTTGTGTCTTAAGGTGTTATTCTAGTACGAACTCTAGGGCTGTTTGTGACACTTATAGGAATAGCCCAATGGATTGATTGGAAAGAATAACTTTGAGGTGGTTTCGTACCCTACCATAATCTCTTCGTTTGTTCTCCGCTATTAGTGACTTTGGAGTGACTCTTTGTTGCATGTTGTGGGATAGTTATGTGATCCAATTATGTTATTATTGTTGAGAGAACTTGCACTGGTGAAAGTATGAACCCTAGGCCTTGTTTCCTAGCATTACAATACCGTTTGTGCTCACTTTTATCATTAGTTACCTTTCTGTTTTTATATTTTCAGATTACAAATACCTTTATCTACCATCCATATTGCACTTGTATCACCATCTCTTCGCCGAACTAGTGCACCTATACAATTTACCATTGTATTGGGTGTGTTGGGGACACAAGAGACTCTTTGTTATTTGGTTGCAGGGTTGCTTCAGAGAGACCATCTTCATCCTACGCCTCCTACGGATTGATAAACCTTAGGTCATCCACTTGAGGGAAATTTGCTACTGTCCTACAAACCTCTGCACTTGGAGGCCCAACAACGTTTACAAGAAGAAGGTTGTGTAGTAGACATCTTTGAGTTGGCATAGATTGAGATTAGGATTTGTCACTCCGATTGTCGGAGAGGTATCTCTAGGCCCTCTAATGCACATCACTATAAGCCTTGCAAGCAATGTGACTAATGAGTTATTTGCGGGATGATGCATTATGAAACAAGTAAAGAGACTTGCCGGTGACGAGATTGAACTAGGTATGATGATATCGACGATCGAAAATCGGGCAAGTAACATACTGATGACAAAAGGAACAACGTATGTTGTTGTGCGGTTTGACTGATAAAGATCTTCGTAGTATATGTAGGAACCAATATGAGCATCTAGGTTCCGCTATTGGTTATTGACCGGAGATGTGTCTCGTCATGTCCACATAGTTGTCGAACCCGTACGTAGGGTCCGCACGCTTATCATTCGATGATGATATGTATTATGAGTTATGTGATTTGATGTACCGAAGGTAGTTCAGAGTCCCGGATGAGATCACGGACATGGAGAGGAGTCTCAAAATTGTCGAGACATAAATATTCATATATTGGAAGGCTACATTAGGACACCAGAATGGTCCGGGTCGTTTCGGATAAGTTTCGGAGTACTGGGGGTTACCGG
>NC_041386.1:524227320-524234195 GCF_002162155.2 Triticum dicoccoides | reverse complement strand
AGTTATTGGGACTCATGGGCCTAATGGTGGAAGAGAGGAGGCATGCCAAGGTGTGGCGCGCACCCCCCTAGCCCAAGCCGAATTGGACTAGGGCTAGGGGGGCCGTCTCCCCTTTCCTTCTCTTCTTCCTCTCCTTCCTTCTTCTCCTATTAGGACTAGGAAAGGGGGAAACCTACTCCTACTGGGAGTAGGATTCCCCCTTTGGGTGTGCCCCTTGTGGCCGACCCTCCTCCTCCCCTCCTTTATATACGGGGTAGGGGGCACCCCATAGACACACAAGTTGATCTTTAGCCGTGTGCGGTGCCCTCCTCCACAGTTTTCCACCTCGGTCATACTGTCGTAGTGCTTAGGCAAAGCCCTGCGTCGGTAACTTCATCATCACCATCGACACGCCGTCGTGCTGATGGAACTCACCCTCGTCCTCAGCTGGATCAAGAGTACGAGGGACGTCACCAAGCTGAACGTGTGCAGATCGCGGAGGTGCCGTGCATTCGGTACTTGATCAGTTGGATCGTGAAGACGTTCGACTACATCAACCGCGTTACTAAATTCTTCCACTTTCAGTCTACGAGGGTACGTAGACACACTCTCCCCTCTCGTTGCTATGCATCTCCTAGATAGATCTTGCGTCATCATAGGAATTATTTTGAAATACTGCGTTCCCCAATAGTGGCATACGAGCCAGGTCTATGCGTAGATGTTATATGCACGAGTAGAACAGAAAGAGTTGTGGGCGATAATAGTCATACTGCTTACCAGGATGTCATACTTTGATTCGATGGTATTGTTGGATGAAGCGGCCCAGACCGACATTACATGACCGCATTCATGAGACTGGTTCTACCGACATGCTTCGCACACATGTGGCTAGTGGGTGAATTGAAATGACTACAACCGGTCCTTGTTGAAGGGTTAAAACAGCACACTTGACGAAAAATCATTGTGGTTTTTGATGCGTAGGTAAGACTGGTTCTTGCTAAGCCCGTAGCAGCCATGTAAAACTTGCAACAACAAAGTAGAGGACGTCTAACTTGTTTTTGCAGGGCATGTTGTGATGTGATATGGTCAAGACATGATTATATAAATTGTTGTATGAGATGATCATGTTTTGTAACAAAGTTATCGGCAACTGGCAGGAGCCATATGGTTGTCGCTTTATTATATGAAATGCAATCGCCATGTAATTGCCTTGCTTTATCACTAAGCGGTAGCGATAGTCGTGGAAGCAATAGTTGGCGAGACGACAATGATGCTACGATGGAGATCAAGGTGTCAAGCCGGTGACGATGGTGATCATGATGGTGCTTTGAGATGGAGATCAAAGGCACAAGATGATGATGGCCATATCATATCGCTTATATTGATTGCATGTGATGTTTATCTTTTATGCATCTTATTTTGCTTACTATGGCGGTAGCATTATAAGATGATCTCTCACTAAATTTCAAGGTATAAGTGTTCTCCCTGAGTATGCACTATTGCTACAGTTCATCGTGCCGAGACACCACGTGATGATCGGGTGTGATAAGCTCTACATTCACATACAACGGGTGCAAGCCAGTTTTGCACAAGCAGAATACTTAGGTTAAACTTGACGAGCCTAGCATATGTAGATATGGCCTCGGAACATTGAGACCGAAAGGTCGAGCGTGAATCATATAGTAGATATGATCAACATAGTGATGTTCACCATTGAAAACTTCTCCATCTCATGTGATGATCGGACATGGTTTAGTTGATATGGATCACGTGATCATTTAGATTACTAGAGGGATGTCTATCTAAGTGGGAGTTCTTAAGTAATATGATTAATTGAACTTTAATTTATCATGATCTTAGTACCTGATAGTATTTTGCATGTATGTTGTTGTAGATAAATGGCGCGTGCTACTGTTCCTTTGAATTTTAATGCGTTCCTAGAGAAAGCTAAGTTGAAAGATGATGGTAGCAACTACATGGACTAGGTCCGTAACTTGAGGATTATCCTCATTGCTGCACAAAAGAATTGTGTCCTGGAAGCACCGCTAGGTGCAAAGCCCACTACAGGAGCAACAGCAGATGTTATGAACGTCTGGCAGAGCAAAGCTGATGACTACTCGATAGTTCAGTGTGCCATGCTTTACGACTTAGAATCGGGACTTCAATGATGTTTTGAAGGTCATGAAGCATATGAGATGTTCCAGGAGTTGAAGTTAGTATTTCAAGAAAATGCCCGAATTGAGAGATATGAAGTCTCCAATAAGTTTTATAGCTGCAAGATGGAGGAGAATAGTTCTGTCAGTGAACATATAATCAGAATGTCTGGGTACCACAACCACTTGACTCAACTGGGAGTTAATCTTACTGATGATAGTGCCATTGACAGAGTTCTTCAATCACTGCCACCAAGCTACAAAATCTTCATGATGAACTATAATATGCAAGGGATGGATAAGACAATTCCCGAGCTATTCGCAATGCTAAAGGTTGTAAAGGTAGAAATCAAGGAGCATCAAGTGTTTATGGTCAACAAGACCACTAGTTTCAAGAAGAAGGGTAAAGGGAAGAAGGGGAACTTAAAGAAGAATGGCAAGCAAGTTGTTGCTCGAGTGAAGAAATCCAAGTCTGGACCTAAGCCTGAAATTGAGTGCTTCTACTGCAAAGGGACTGGTCACTGGAAGCGGAACTGCCCCAAGTATTTGGCAGATAAGAAGGATGGCAAAGTTAAAGGTATATTTGATATACATGTTATTGATGTGTACCTTACTAATGCTTGCAATAGCGCCTGGGTATTTGATACTGGTTCTGTTGCTAACATTTGCAAAGATTGGCTAAGGACGAGGTGGCGATGCACGTGGGAAATGGTTCCAAAGTCGATGTGATCGCGGTCGGCACGCTACCTCTACATCTACCTTCGGGAATAGTATTAGACCTGAATAATTGTTATTTGGTGCCAGCGTTAAGCATGAACATTATATCTAGATCTTGTTTGATGCGAGATGGTTATTCATCTAAATCAGAGAATAATGGTTGTTCTATTTATATGAGTAATATCTTTTATGGTCATTCACCCTTGATGAGTGGTCTATTTTTATTGAATCTCGATAGTAGTGATACACATATTCATAACATTGAAGCCAAAAGATATAAGTTTAATAATGATAGTGCAACTTATTTGTGGCACTGCCGTTTAGGTCATATTGGTGTAAAGCGCATGAAGAAACTCCATGGTGATGGGCTTTTGGAATCACTTGATGCTTGCGAACCATGCCTCATGGGCAAGAAGACTAAGACTCCGTTCTCCGGAACAATGGAACGAGCAAGAGACTTATTGGAAATAATACATACTGATGTATGCAGTCCGACGAGTGTTGATGCTCGTGGCGGGTATCATTATTTTCTGACCTTCACAGATGATTTGAGCAGATATGGGTATGTCTACTTAATGAAACATAAGTCTGAAACATTTGAAAAGTTCAAAGAATTTCAGAGTGAAGTGGAAAATCATCGTAACAAGAAAATTAAGTTTCTACGATCTGAGGTGAATATTTGAGTTATGAGTTTGGTCTTCATTTGAAACAATGCGGAATAGTTTCGCAACTCATGCCACCTGGAACACCACAGCATAACGGTGTGTCCGAACGTCGTAACCGCACTTTATTAGATATGGTACGATCTATGATGTCTCTTACTGATTTACCGCTATCATTTTGGGGTTATGCTTTAGAGACGGTTGCATTCTCATTAAATAGGGCAGCATCGAAATTCGTTGAGACGACACCATATGAACTGTGGTTTGGCAAGAAACCCAACTTGTCGTTTCTTAAAGTTTGGGGCTGCGATGCTTATGTGAAAAAGCTTCAACCTGATAAGCTCGAACCCAAATCGGAGAAATGTGTCTTCATAGGATACCCAAAGGAGACTGTTGGGTACACCTTCTATCACAGATCCGAAGGCAAGATATTTTTTGCTAAGAATGGATCCTTTCTAGAGGAGTTTCTCTGGAAAGAAGTGAGTGGCAGGAAAGTAGAACTTGATGAGGTAACTGTACCTTCTCCCTTATTGGAAAGTAGTTCATCACATAAATCAGTTCCGGTGATTCCTACACCAATTAATGAGGAAGCTAATGATGATGATCATGAAACTTCTGATCAAGTTACGACTGAACCTCGTAGGCCAACCAGAGTAAGATCCACACCAGAGTGGTACGGTAATCCTGTTCTGGATGTCATGTTACTTGACCATGACAAACCTACGAACTATGAGGAAGTGATGATGAGCCCAGATTCCAAAAAATGGCTTGAGGCCATGAAATCTAAGATGGGAGCCATGTATGAGAACAAAGTGTGGACTTTGGTTGACTTGCGTGATGATCGACAAGCCATAGAGAATAAATGGATCTTCAAGAAGAAGACTAATGTTGACGGTAATGTTACTGTCTACAAAGCTCGACTTGTTGTGAAAGGTTTTCGACAAGTTCAAGGAGTTGACTACGATGAGACCTTCTCACCTGTAGCGATGCTTAAGTCCGTCCGAATCATGTTAGCAATTGCTGCATTTTATGATTATGAAATTTGGGAAATGGATGTCAAAATTGCATTCCTTAATGGATATCTTAAAGAAGAGTTGTATATGATGCAACCAGAAGGTTTTGTCAATCCAAAAGGTGCTAGCAAAGTGTGCAAGCTCCAGCGATCCATTTATGGACTGGTGCAAGCATCTCGGAGTTGGAATATACGCTTTGATAGTGTGATCAAAGCATATGGTTTTATACAGACTTTTGGAGAAGCCTGTATTTACAAGAAAGTGAGTGGGAGCTCTGTAGCATTTCTGATATTATATGTGGATGACATATTGTTGATCGGAAATGATACTGAATTTCTGAATAACATAAAAGGATACTTGAATAAGAATTTTTCAATGAAAGACCTCGGTGAAGCTGCTTATATATTGGGCATCAAGATCTATAGAGATAGATCAATACACTTAATTGGACTTTCACAAAGCAGCTACCTTGATAAAGTTTTGAAGAAGATCAAAATGGATCAAGCAAAGAAAGGGCTCTTGCCTATGTTACAAGGTGTTAAGTTGAGTCAGACTCAATGTCCGACCACTTCAGAAGATAGATAGAAAATGAAAGTCATTCCCTATGCCTCAGCCATAGGTTCTATCATGTATGCAATGCCGTGTACTAGACCTGATGTGTGCCTTGCTATTAATTTAGCAGGGAGGTACCAAAGTAATCCAGGAGTGGATCACTGGACAGCGGTCAAGAACATCCTGAAATACCCGAAAAGGACTAAGGATATGTTTCTCGTTTATGGAGGTGACAAAGAGCTCGTCATAAACGGTTACGTTGATGCAAGCTTTTACACTAATCCGGATGACTCTAAGTCACAAACCAGATACGTATTTTTATTGAATGGTGGAGCTGCCAGTTGGTGCAGTTCTAAGCAGAGCGTCATGGCGGGATCTACGTGTGAAGCGGAATACATAGCTGCTTCGAAAGCAGCAAATGAAGGAGTTCATATCTGATCTAGGTGTAATACCTAGTGCATCGGGTCCAATGAAAATATTTTGTGACAATACTGGTGCAATTGCCTTGGCAAAGGAATCCAGATTTCACAATAGAACCAAGCGCATCAAAAGGCGCTTCAATTCCATCCGCGATCAAGTCAAGGAGGGAGACATAGAGATTTGCTGGATACAGACGGATCTGAATGTTGCAGACCCGTTGACTAAGCCTCTCTCACGAGCAAAACATGATCAGCACCAAGACTCCATGGGTGTTAGAATCATTAATGTGCAATCTAGATTATTGACTCTAGTGCAAGTGGGAGGCTGAAGGAAATATGCCCTAGAGGCAATAATAAAGTTGTTATTTATATGTACTTATATCAAGATAAATGTTTATTATTCATGCTAGAATTACATTAATCGGAAACTTAGTACATGTGTGAATACATAGACAAACAGAGTGTCCCTAGTATGACTCTACTTGACTATCTCGTTAATCGAAGATGGTTAAATTTCCTAGCCATGGAAATGTGTTGTCATTTGATGAACGGGATCACATCATTAGAGAATGATGTGATGGACTAGACCCATCCGTTAGCTTAGCACTATGATCGTTTAGTTTATTGCTATTGCTTTCTTCATGCTTTCTTCATGACTTATACATGTTCCTATGACTATGAGATTATGCAACTCCCGAATACCGGAGGAACACTTAGTGTGCTATCAAACGTCACAACGTAACTGGGTGATTATAAAGATGCTCTACAGGTGTCTCTGATGGTGTTTGTTGAGTTGGCATAGATCGAGATTAGGATTTGTCACTCCGATTGTCGGAGAGGTATCTCTGGGCCCTCTCGGTAATGCACATCACTATAGGCCTTGCAAGCAATGTGACTAATGAGTTACTTGCGGGATGATGCTTTACGGAACGAGTAAAGAGACTTGCCGGTGACAAGATTGAACTAGGTATGATGATACCGACGATCGAATCTCGGGCAAGTAACATACCGATGATAAAGGGAACTTTGTATGTTGTGGTGCGGTATGACCGATAAAGATCTTCGTAGAATATGTAGGAACCAATATGAGCATCCAGGTTCCGCTATTGGTTATTGACCGGAGATGTGTTTCGGTCATGTCTACATAGTTCTCGAACCCGTAGGGTCCCCACGCTTAACGTTCGATGACGATATGTATTATGAGTTATGTGATTTGATGTACCGAAGGTTGTTCGGAGTCCCGGATGAGATCACAGACATGATGAGGAGTCTCGAAATTGTCGAGACATAAAGTTTCATATATTGGAAGGCTACATTCGGACACCGGAATGGTTCGGGTCGTTTCAGATAAGTTTCGAAGTACCAGGGGTTACTGGAACA